>NC_136513.1:27562500-27570000 GCF_053919585.1 Euprymna scolopes | reverse complement strand
AAGAATAAGTTAGTATTGTTTCGTAAGATGAGAAGTACTTTTTCAATCAAAATCGATTCTATAGGAACGACAAGAACACATATCTTCATATATATCTACATATTCTCTCTCTCTTTATATAGCTACACTCACGCACAAACAAACATGTACATATATGTGTGTATTTGTGTATGTGTTTTTGTATACATATATATATATATATACATATAAATATCTATATATATATAACCATACATACACACAGATACATATACATATATACATATATATATATATATATATATATATATATATATATATATATATATATATATATATATATATACGCACACATCTGTCATTTATGCATTTGGTATCATGCATAAAAATAGTTTACTGATGTTTGCACGATTTGAACATAAAGGCTGTTCAACCTTTACATTTGAAAGACAACTTCGAGAGAAAATAATACGTAGCTAAGATAATGTGACCGTATTTATTCCGGCCAAAATGTTAAAATCACGACACAGCTTGAAAAAATCAAACGAAGAAAATGAAATTGCAAATCAAATCATGGTGCTTATGTGCAAACGAAATAAAATAAGATGCAAACACAAATACCTCTTCGCTACTGTTATACATAAGGAACTTTGTGTGTGACTGTATATATATATATATATATATATATATATATATATATATATATGTATATATATGTGTTCGTTCCCTATTGATTCCAAAAGGGCCGGCCGATTTTTTGTTAACTTTAACACAAATGCACTTTTCATAGTCTAGTAATGTTCTTAGATATTTTTGTATCACGATTCCTTGGATAATTATCGGAAATCAATTAAAAAAAAAACATTACGTTGTAACAGTCCGACTTTGCCCCCAAATAACACTTTTTCTATAATCTAAGATTACAGTTGCATTTGAGAAGTTTTATTAGCGTACAAACAAATGTGTTCGGCGTATAAAGTCAACAATAGGGACTTTTCCAAGACAGATGCGCGTTCGAAATGAATGTTTCTGTTTAGAGCATAATTGAACTTATAGCCTTGATTTTTTGCATGTTGAACTTTGATTAAAGCCATTATCACTACACAAAAAGAAAGGCCAGTCATATGAAATATACAGTAGGTTCTTTGTATATATCAAAAGATTGCGTTCGAAATTAATGTCTTATTTAAAAGCACAAGTGAAGCATGATACTTTACTTTTTGCATTTTAAACTTGGATTTTAGCCATGATCTTTTTACAAAAGGAACAATATGTTCTCTACGGTGCAACGTAATATGGATTAAGTCTGTGCGATGAGGAATGTGAAGCTTCCTTTTCAAGATTATTGCTGAATTGAAGAGAAAGATTTCGCAATTCCAGATAGACCTAAACAGATGATCTGAAGTTATATCGACAGAAACATTGTGAGAATACCGCTGGAAATAAGAATTATAGTTCAATGTCTCCAAATAATACGAATAATCGAATGTGTTTAATGAATTTAGATGTGACGTGTTTGTTTTCATTTGTCGATCGGTTAAATTTCAATCGTGTCTTCTCTTTCACAACATTGAGTACAAAATTTACAGGAAAAGCAAATTCATACAATATTTCCTTTTAATTCAAGCTAGGCCGAAATTTGCTAAAACAGCTAGAGATATAAACGAATAATTTGGCTCACGTAGCACTACTTGAGGCACTGCACAGTGCCTATTTAATAAATTTCGTAGCGGAAGTCACAATTGTGAAGACAATGTTCGGCCATAGGATGATGATGTCAATCAATTAAGAGCTTAATCTAAGCCAATGCACGCACAACTGTTCGAAAATTTGCTTCTAAATAAGACTTACCGTATTTGAGAAATATTCGAAAAACCCCCAAAAATATAAATAAATAATAATAAATAGGTGGCTAGCAAATTGAAAGACAAACAAAAGAAACTCCGCCATAGTGTGCCATTTCCTCTGCATGTACGCAACATAAACAACCCGTTTCTCGACCGGGTTATTACATGCCGAGAAAATTGTATTCTTTACGACAACCGACGATGCTCAGCTCAGGGAATAGACGCCGACGAATCTCAACAAAGCAAGAGTTGTACGAAACAAAGGTTATGCTGATATTTTGGTAGTCTTCGACTAGTGTCATTCATTAGAGTTTTGTTAATGCATGGTTATTACGGTTGAGAACTCAACAAATATTAACAAATAGAAAATGCTTCAAAAACTTCGACAACTACATCCAGAATTAGTCGACAGAAAATACCAATGCCCAACCGCAAGTTGAAAAACCTATCCTGCAGAAGTTGGAAGCATTAGGCTAGGAACATCTGCCTCATCCACTTTATTCCGTCAGAGATATCACATAATGTCTACTGCTTTTTCTATTTTCTATGTGAGAAATGCTTCAAAAATCTAAGCAATATCAAAAACGCCGCCAGCGCCTTACACGCGACCAAAACGCAATTTCTTTTACGTTACTGTCATAAATATACATATTTTGCGTTGGCTACAGGGGCCTATTTCGATCATTAATCTTGTGATGAAGACGTGATATGATCATTTTAATTTAACAATTAAAACTGCAAGAGTTTTCTCGTCAACCTGATATATATCCTCCTCTTTCTCTCTCTCTCTCTCTCTCTCTCTCTCTCTCTCTCTATATATATATATATATATATATATATATATATATATATATATATATATATATATATATATATATATATATATTCAAAAATACATAAGTATGTGTACTCTCTCCAAAACATCAGAAATATGCATGAGGTAATCTCCTCAGGTCAGAAAAAGCCAAACCACACAAAACTACACGTCAAGAAGTAAGATAATCCTCCACATGCGATCAAGGCCGCCACCCACGTTTTTCCAATTGTTAATTACATATATATGTGCGTGATGGGGCCAAGCTTATACAAAACCTTAATTCAAGTACAGAATCTAGCCCTGCCCGAATTCCAGTAATAGTCCTGAAAAAGTGCCAACCAGAACTATACTTACTAAGCCGTTTAAGCGCTGTCTTGAGAAGAATTGCTTCTAAAACCTCATCAGTATGCCGCGAATTTAAGAATTCAGATGATCGGCTATGTCCCTCTCAGTGCATCCTATTACCTCTATTGTGTGGCATGATAAAGTCGCTGAAATATATGTTAAATACAGCGGTATTCAATCAACTCAGCAAAAATCACCCCCTTAGTGACATACACTATGGATTCTGTTCTGCTAGATCTACAGCAGATATATTAACTGTTATATTTCAGGGGATTAGTGAATCCCTGGGCATATCAAAAGTGTTGATAGGATATGGCTTAAATGTCTACTCTATGAGATCGCCAACTACCGTATAACTGAATGTGCCTTCTCAATTATCAAATTATTTCTCATTAGAAGAGGGCTTGATGTGCAGAAATCAGCAGCTCACAGTATTAATTCTGCCGTTCATCAGGGGTTAAACCTGAGATCAACTCTCTTCCTGATCTGTATAAAGGATATTCCAAATCACATCTTGAGATCATTCATAGACATTTATGGTAAATACACTATCATTTATGGCAGTACATAAAAAAACCGTTTACGACCTAGTTCTCTCTGAGCCTATCTACACTAATCTTGAACATATGCTACAATGGGAAAGAATGGGCTGGTTACATGTAATGCACCTAAAACCAAAGTATGTATTACATCATCAACGTTTTGATCCCCATCTGGCATCAGTTTGGCTCTCATTTTGAGGAGGATCCATCTTTTGACAAGCCCCTGTGCTTGACCTTACTCCTGATCAAATCTGTTACCAAGGTTGCTAAGGGAATGGGGGATCCTTATTTCGAGACAGTATATATCTCTCTGATTATGCAATTCTCTACATATATAAAAACCAGGTACGTCCAAGGAGAGAGTACTGTTGCCACATCTGGGAAGGAGCTGCTAGAAAGACATTATTCTGCCTTGATAGAGTTAAAAAACAGACTAGTGGGGGAATCCATTTTCTCGTCCCTACAATCTCTTTTTCACAGAAGAGACGTTGCGAGCTTGTCTCTCTTTTATCGTAATTTTAATAGCAAGTGCTCGTCTGAGCTCCAATCAATAAACACCCCTCGCCAACCTTTCACAAGAAACACTCGCCTAGCTGAAAACACTATCAATACTTTCCCCCACGTTATATGTGCCTTAACCTAATCGTAGATTACATGAACAAAGTTTCTTTCTTAGAACTGCACACTGGAGGCACTCGTTTCCTTTTGCCTGCTTTCCAGCTGACTATAATATGGTCGTCTTCAAGTCCATCCTAAACAAGTTCTCGATGAGCCGCTCCCCTTAAGTCATCCAATTCACCAAATGTCCACTATTAACAATTATTACATTTTCCCATTGACCACTGTACGCTTGTTAACCTTATCCACGAGTTGCCTCAAGGCCTGTATAAGTGGTGCCTCCTTTGGAAAAGAAAAATTGAAAAAGACACCAACATTTCAAATGCCGTCAAAGACCAAATTCTCTCCGATTCTCTCTCATTAGGTGTTGGGCTGCTGATAAGAGGCGGAAAGAGGTGGCTAGTTTAATTCAATTAATCTAAAACCAAACTTTTGTATTTACATCATCAACGATCCGGTCCGTATCTGCCATGGACTGAAAGGAATGGCTTTCGTCTTGGGGAGGCTCATTTATTTACAAGGTTGTAGGTTTGATCTTTACTCATGCTGAAATGAAACACATACATCAAATCCGTTGTTAAGATCGCTGAAACAACCATTCTTCTGCTCCAGTAGATATCTCACTGCTTATGCAATTCTCTACCTGTATAAAAGTATAGTACGTTCAAGAATGCAGTACTGTTTCCGCATCTGGGCAGGAGCTGCTAGATTACCTTATCGATCCAACGTAGCCTACTGAGAAATGCATGTTTTATTCCCTGCAGCGTTCTTTCCCACAGAAAGGACATTGCGAGCGTGGACTGCTTTAGCATTATTTTCATTGCAAGAGCTCGTCTGATCTCCATCCTCACTCACCAAACTTTCACGAAAACACTCGTCTAGCTTAAACTACAATCATTATTTTCCACCACTCTTTATCTATGCCAAAACCTAGCCGTAGATACCATGAACACACGTTCTTTCTTTAAACTGCACTCTCTTCTGTTTCTCTGCTTTCCAGATGGCTACAATATGGCCGTCTTTAAGTCCAAGGTAAACCCTTTCTTGATAAGCCGTCTCCTTAAGTAATCCAATTTACCAAATGTCCACTACTAAGGAGTACGAGTATATTGTCCCATTGGCCACTGTACATTATTACCACTCATTAACATGTATACTTGAGTGGTCTCCGGGCCTTGGTAAGTTGCCACTCCTTTGAAATAATATTTGCCCTTGACGATAAATTATTTGGAGAGGTCCCTTCTGATTAATGTTTACTTTTAAAGTATGGAAACGACGAAATGATATGCGGCGGTTTTACATGATACCCTATTCATTTTGAATAAAACCCAATAATAAAAAATATATAAAATAATGAGGTACAACAGGACTTGAACAAAGCATATCTCCAGATGACAACTATTCTGGGTTTTTTTCTAATAAGAAACAATTTGCGGGGATGCTATTATCTCTTCTGACCGATGTAACGTATAATACCCACTGTAAAAATATTTCTGTCTATCACACAGAAAGGTTATTTTAAGACAGAATGTTTTCGATTTTCTACACTTACGGAAGTAGTTTCTGTAGAAAACATATCTAAGAACACTGTCATGTATATATATATATATATATATATATATATATATATATATATATAAGTAGGTTGTAGTTTGCTTGAAGCATTGTTGAAGAAAATTATAAGATAAAATAAAGAGCCAAGAACAATGCGAGATTTTTTTTTTATATAGAGTAAAATTAAATGCAAACAAAAGAAATAAATTTCTTTTTGTTTGTTGTTTGTTTTTTCTTTTTCACACAAATTTTAACTCTAAACAACAGTAATTTGTTTTTTCTGTTGTATTCAATGGTGTTGTAAATCTCAATATATTTCAGACTTATTAGTCCATTTTCAAGAGAAGACAGCGGAAGAGTGTTCAAAATTGGAAAAGTAGCCGCAGAGTTTGCCACGTGATACCGCGAAATATAGAACAAAAAATGACGTTAGGAGAACGTTAAAATAAATCAGTTGATGTTTGAAATACTTGTTGCGTTTGTGAATCAAGGGAGATGACTATTCAAACAAGTTTTTTTTTTTAAATTATTGTTTTTCTTATGTTTTAAACTTATATTATAAAAGCGGAGCTCAATTCCAGTCTATTGTTTAGTGTGGGAGTATTTTTTGAAATAATTAAAGATTCGAGGATACGAAGTTGACCTACGTTTCTTGAAGAAGCAAGAATGTTGATGTGAAAATCTGGTTCTGAATTAATGCAAGTGCGAATATGTTTATAGAACGACGAAGCAGTAGTGTTTAAGTGCTCTTTAATGCGGTGATGAAGCAATCTGGTAGTGCTTCCGATGTAAGATGCACTGCATTTAGCGCATTGTAGGTCGTAAACAACGTGGTTCTTAAAGCATAAACCTGTGTGTGATATTGGGCAATTAGAGAGTGAACAAGGGGAAGGTGTATGCGATGGATGTTTTCGGTTGAGCTGTTGTCTTAAAGTAGATCCAGTGTGGATGAGTTGAATGTTGAGCCCCTCGCTGCGGATGGCTTTTCGGATTGAAGATGTGATTTTGTCACTGAGGAAGGGTAGTTTTAGAAAACAATTGTTAGAGAAGGGTCGGGTGTTGCGTTTTTTTCTTTTTAAGTGAGGATAGGATCGTATTAGGGTAGCCGTTTAGTGAGAGGGGCTGTAGGAAATTGTTAGTGTGTGCATGTTTCTCGGAGATGTTTGTGCATTTGTCTTGTATGCGTGAGATTTCGGCATGTGCGTAGTTTAGTTTGTCCTTGAGAGGTAGCGCAGATTTGAAATGTACGAAGAGGCGTTTGCTGGCGGGTTTTCTGTAGAATTCAGTGCATATGGCACCATTTTTTTTATTTGTATTTTAAAATCAAGTACAGAAAGAGATTCCGAAGAGTCTGGGTGTTCTATAGTAAATTTTAAGTTTGGGTCGGCGTTATTGAATTTGTGGAAAATGTTAATAGCTTCTTCGCGGGAGTATGTGATAATTAAAATGTCATCGATATATCTAGTAAAAAGGAGATAAGAATAGCAGGTACTAAGGGTATGTCTTTCGAGTTTGTCCATATAAGCAATGGCAAGAATACCGGATAGACTGAAGCCCATGGGTAGTCCAGATACTTGTTTGAACGTGTTTTGTAGGAAAGTAAAGTAAGTGTTGTCTACAATAATACGGAGGAGTTGTAAGAGATCTCCTGGAGTAATTCCGAAGCATTGTGGGTTTTTAGATGCTATAATGTCTGCCATGAGATTGATGGCTGGATGTGCAGGAATGGAGGTGTATAAAGAAACGACGTCTAGGCTAAATGGGTATCTGTATAGTTTGAGTAGATGGTGTGGTAGAT
>NC_136513.1:27535000-27557500 GCF_053919585.1 Euprymna scolopes | reverse complement strand
GCTGAAGCATGTTTCAGTCAGTTAGTTACTAGTTACGAAAAACCTTCCTTAGGCTTATCCGAAAGCAAAGTTTTCAAACTTTTTTCAAGAACTCCTGTATTAAGCTCGTAGAACTCCCTTGGTTACATTAATTCTGAAAATGAATACCCTCAGATTGTATATAAATATATATATATATATATATATATATATATATATATATATATATATATATATATATATATATACATATATATATATATATGTGTATATATATATATTTATAAATATACATATAGGTGTACATATATATGGGTATATATATATTTATATGTATATATATACATATATATATACATACATATATGTATACATATATATGGATATATATACACATATATATATACATATATATGTATATATATATATATATATATATATATATATATATATATAAATGTAAATTTGGTTCGTTAAAAGTGAATGAAACCATATTTCTACGTTACCAATTTATTTGGAATTTTCAGACAACCTATCTTTAGAGTCGAGGGATTTTTTATGTCATTAAAAAAAAATTACCTCGCGAAGTATTAAAATATTAAATAAAATATAAATATTTTTCGAAGTCGTTTCTGCGAGACTTGCCCGGTTTTATTTCTGGTAACTTCCGTTTCAACTACTCTGGAATTACCAGATAAGTAAAACAAAAAACAATTACTCATGCAGAGAGTGATCCGTGCTGAAATAATAACATTATTTTTTAAAAAGCCATTCTTAACATGGGGAAGGGATGGTTTTTTGTACTTATTCTGTACTTTAACCTTACAATTAAATAAAAACATATCATAAAACTTTAATTAAACGTGGAAATACGATTTTTAAAAAATAGCGCGGATCACTCTCTGCATTAGCACACACAAAAACAGAAAATAATCCCATATTTAAAAAAATTAAATTCATTTATGCACTTTTTTATGTTAAGGCTTTTCACTCATGAAACATTACGTTTTAATTGTTTAGTTTCTTTTCACGGCATTGTTCACATAAAAAAGTTGTTTTATATTTCTAAACTGTTTCATTTTTACGACATGTCTCAACGTATTATAAACACCCTAACCTCCCCATATTAAAAAGACGCCCTTCTATAAACCTCGAAAGGCGTTCTTAATATGGGGAGGTCGGGGTGTTCATTCCGAAAGCCGTTTTAACATGGGGAAGTTAGGGTGTTTATAATATGCCGGTGCGAGTCGTAAAATTAACGAAGTTGTTATCTATTATTCATTGAAAAAATTGCTTGAAATTTATTTATTTGACAAAAAAAAAATTGCATTTTGCTACTCCTTGGGCGTTGAGTTCCATGGCGACCAGCAGAAAAAAATAGTCACTCCCTTAGTCCCCCACCCCACCCCGCACGTAACATATTTTATTTACTGACGTTGCCGTAACTAAAAGATTATTTGTCACATTTACAAACATTTATTTATTTATTTGGAAAAAAGTTTTACTTTTTATGAATATTTACAGAAAAATGGGTACACATGCAGAGAATGATCCATACTGAAATAATAACGTTATTATTTAAAAATCCATTCTTAACATGGGGAGGGGAGGTTGTGTTGCACCTATTCTGTACTTTAACCTTGCAATTGAATAAAAAACATATCATAAAACTTTAATTAAACGTGGAAATACGATTTTAAAAAATGGCGCGGATCACTCTCTACATTAGCACCGGAAAATGTTACTAAACATTTATTAATAATTTCTCACTTTTACAAACATTTGATTTTCAATTTCTTTTTAAATGACGACTTTTATCGACTTTTTTTAAATACCCCCCCAATTGTGTTTATTCCGAAATCCGTTGTAAAATTGAGAGGTTGAGGGTGTTTATTCTGAAAGCCGTTCTTAACATTTGTGGAGGTGGACCTAATGTAAAAAAATAAATAAATATATGAATTAAAAAAAAAACTAAATACTTTACTGATAACTTCCAATTTTACAAATATTTATAAATTTACATGCGCGGATGAACAAATTGTTGAATAGTGCGAAAACAAAACGTTTTTGTAATAAACTTAGGGATAATTTTTTGGGTAAATATTTACATTTAGGTCCACCTCCACAATTTTCTTTTTTTAAATGACGATTTTTATTGATAAATAAATTTACATCTTCGCAACTTTTATTGATAAATAAATCTACTTCTCTGCCACGGTCACTGAACCCCTCCTTTTTTTAATAGTATTTTCGGGTTGGTATGCTGACAAAAAATATCAGTTAAATTTTGCAAATCGTTACCCCCCTCCAAAAGTGGTGTTTATTCTGGAAGCTGTTCTTAAGATGAGGAGGTTGGGGTGATTATAAGGTGGACCGTATCTAAAAAAACAAGCAAAAAAACAAGTTTTTTATACGCACATAAGCAACTATTTTTTATTAACTTTTTTATTTTACTTTTTTATTTAAAAATTAGTAAATTTCAATGAATAGAATAATAAATAATGTATCATTAATATGTGTTTTTGGTTTTGTGTTGAATGAAACTTTTTTTTTAATTACAACAATAATGAACCAATTTAAATCTTCCGGCATGCGTTTAAGTGTTACGAAATTATCAATAAATCGTTTAGTTACTAAGCCAACGTCAGTAAATAAAAAAATCTTATGTGCGCATGCATTAACCTTGACTAGGGGGGGGCTAAGGGAGGGACCATTAAATAATTATGCTGGTCGCCATGGAACTCATGGAACTCAACGGCCAAAGAGTACCTAAAGTAGCACTTATGCACTTATGTTATCGTGCTATTTTTTAAAATAGTATTTTCATGTTAAATTCAAATTTTACAATATGTGTTTCTTTTAATAATTTCTTAAGTGAAAGTACAGATAACCCGGTCGGTTTCTAATGTGATGAAAATCTAGCCCCCCCCCAAAGAAAAGGGGTACTCTGGATAATAACAACACATTAAAATTGCCTCAGTCTCGAAAGATTTCTTCTCTACTGAACGAGGAAACAAACGGGGAAGTGCAGTTAACCTTCTGTTTCTCCCCTTCTCTATCTTCCTCTCTTAATATCTCTCTCTATCCATCTCTCCCTTTTCCTCTCTCAATCTATCTTTCTCTATATATCACCCTCTCCATCTCACTTTGGACCCCTTTCTCTCTCTAACTCCCTCTATCTCTCTCCTTTCCTCTGTCTCATCCTTCTCTGTTTCTAACTCTCCCCATCTCTCTGTTTATCTATCAATACCTTTATCTCTCTATCTCCTTCTCTTTCTCTATTTTCCTCTCACTGTCTCTTTTCTCTCTAATCCCTCATCCTATTTTAGTCTCCTAACTTAATTTCAGTGAATAAGGCATTGTCAAAACATGGATACATCCTATTTTAGTCACCTAATTTACTGACTGTGAGAATAGAAGTTATTTGGAAATTACTGCTACCTTGAACAGCACCAGAAGTAACCGGTAAAACCTTTCTAATTAAATTGATTTTGTCAGCCATTTGGTAACAAATGACATAGCCTTAGCCCTTGCTGCATGAAGAATACCTGCGACCTTGCTGCCAAGTAGAAGAATTATTTATTCTACTTTAAAACATTCAATTTTTCAAAAATCTCATCTCCAAAACATCCAATATGGGGAAAAATATTGCAGAAATGCAAACTTATTGTTTAGGATGAATGCACAATGGCACGCAAAAAATCACTTGAGGCTCTTGGTCGATCCTTGCAAGATTTGCATGGAAATGTCAGACCATTTGGAAATACAGTAATATTGCTTGCAGGAGATTTCAGACAAATGTTACCTGTTATTCTTCAATCAACACCAGCAGATGAAATAAATGCTTGCCTCAAATACTCTATTTATTTGTTCCATGTGAAGATATTAAACTTAACTCAAAATATGCATATCCCGTTGCCGACTGTTCGATCCGCACAAAAACTTTTGCATCACTTGTGTTGGGTACGAAAAAGTGCCAGCTGATCAGAGTTAAGGGCAAAATTCTTTGACTTTTAACTTCTGTAATTTCTGTAATTTTATTTCATCAAAAGAATAGTTAGTTTAAAAGGTTTTGCAGATATTCAAATTATAAGAAGTCCATTTGACTGAGTGAATGAGCTATTCTTCCAGGTCAATACAAAGATGGCTATGAACTTAACGCAATTATTCAATGTAAAATTCCAAGTGAGGTAGTCAAATACAAATCCATCGACACTGTTGTGAAAGCAGATAAAGTGGTTAATTATCCAACAGCTATATTTGCCAGGGATGCCACCGCATGTATTGTAACTGAAATTTGGGGTACCAATTATCATGTTGTAAAATATAAACCAATCGAACATTTGCAATGACACATAGCTTGCAGTAAAAAAATTAACAAACTATATCATAGAAACAATAATCTTAACAGGACCTTTCACAGATGAATATATCTTCATCCCATGCATTCCTATAATTCCACCGGATACATCATTACACTTTAGGAAATTGCACTTTCCAATTTTATTGTCATTTGTAATAACCACCAACAAAGCACAGGGAACAATCTTTACAATTGTGGACCTTACACTTACACGCTGACAGTTTTTCACATGGACAATTTATGTTACGTATTCAAGAGTCACCATACTAGAAAATCTCTATATCAGCTAAGAAAATGGAACAACAAAAACTGTGTACCCATGCAAAATGGAAAATAAAACCTATAAGATACATGCTTTTTTCTCATTTTGGAACTTTTTCCATTGCCCCAATTTGAGCCACAGCAACCCGTGGCAGGGTACCGCTAGTATATATATATATATATATATATATATATATATATATATATATATATATATATATATATATATATATATATATATATATGTGTGTGTATATATTGTCGGTGTATGTGAAAAAGATTCTGCCAATCTCCTCTTTTGTCTTCTGAGTAGAAAATCTCTAGATTGTCAAATGAATCAGCCAATGAACACATAATAACGGAATAATTTATTAAAGTGCATTTTTCGAAGAATATGCAAATTAGTTAGCTTTATTCACTCGCTCGCATATCCATGAGAGTATGTTAAGAATTTGGAGTTAATATTTTTTTCATAAACACCTAGGCTTTTTAGATCTAAGTAAGTTTCCGGAGACTTTAACTTTAACACACACACACACACACCCACACACACACACACACACACACACACACACACACACACACACACACACACACATATATATATATGTATATATATATAATATATATATATATATATATATATATATATATATGTGAGAATAATAAACACCTACGGTATAACTAGAAATGTTTTCTTAATTATTAACTCATTTCTCTCTGAGAGGCTCATAAGAGTAGTAGTTGATGGAAAGAAATCAGAGCCCCAGAGTATCAATGATTTAGTCCCTCAGGGGTCCATCCTGTACCCAACTCTCTTCCTGATCTACATCAATGATCCCCAAAACACATACGTAAATCATTCGTTGACATTTATGCTAATGACACGACCATCTCTGGCAATACTTCAAAAGCCGTAAATGACACTGTTATTTCTGATTCTCTCTCCTCTGAACGCGTGGTACGGTGGGGAAGAGGTGGCTGGTTACTTTAAATGCATCTAAACCGAGCTCCTACCTTTACATCATCAACGCTTTGATCCCCATCTCGCATCAATTGAAATATATGACTCTCGTCTTGAGAGGGCTCCATGTTTTTATAAGCTTTTTGGATTGACCTTTACGCTCGATCTGAAATGGAACACGTACAACAAGTCTGTTGCGAAGGTCGCTGGAAAAATTTTAGGATCCTTCTGCCGTTTCAAAAGATATCTCACTGCTGATGCAATTCTCTATCTATATAAAAGCCAAATACGTGCAAAGATGGAGTACTGCTGTCACATCTGCAACGGAGCGTCTAAAACAACATATTCTGTCTCGCAGAGTAGAAAATAGACTTCGTTGCTTAGTGGATGATGCTCTTTTCTCTTCGCTGCAACTTCTCTCCTTCAGAAGAGACGTTACTAGCATGCCTGTATTTTATCGTTATTTCCATGGCAAGTGCTCGTCTTAACTCCAATCTCTGGCGCCTCTCGCCAATCTTTCACGAAAAACACCCGTCTAGCTTAAACCACTGTCAATAATTTTCCATACTCTTTATCTGTGCCTAAATCAAAACGTAGATTCCATGAACAAAGCTGGTTTCTCAGAAGTTCATGCCTGTGGAAGTCTCTTCCGTTAGCCTGTTGCCCACCTGACTACAACTTGGATGTCTTCAATTCCAACATAAAATAATTCCTGATAAACCGCCCCCTTATCTAAGACACTTTATCAAATCTCCATTACTAAG
This sequence comes from Euprymna scolopes, assembly GCF_053919585.1. Taxonomy (NCBI): domain Eukaryota; kingdom Metazoa; phylum Mollusca; class Cephalopoda; order Sepiida; family Sepiolidae; genus Euprymna; species Euprymna scolopes. Next base: position 27,551,169 of record NC_136513.1, on the reverse strand, counting down.
ATTACTACGATACTATCCTATTGATTACTGTACACGCATAACCCTTATCCCCGAGTGGCTCCCGGACCTTGATATGTAGTGACTACCATGTAATAAAAATTAGTATATATCTACATATATACACGCGTATACATATATGTCTATCCAATGTGCGTAAGCGGAATTTAGAATTATCGGAGATGGAAATAAATCAAGTAAAGACAAAATCTGCATATATTTTTTAAACAAATTTTGTTCAGGAATTTTGGAATAATAACTATTCGAAGTGTTCGCCTTCTGCATCAATCACTGCTTCCACACGGCGCCTGAAAGCATTGCAGGACTTGACGATGTAGTGTAGTACTCCGACATATTGTGTCAGGATTGACTGCTTTAAGGCTTCATCACTTTTGTGGGGAGTCTTGCAGACCTCTATGTTCACAACGCTCCAAACAGAATGGTCAATGACATTAAGGTCAGGTGAACAGGATGGCCAGCAGGAGGTTGGACATAACTCTTCAAAGTTGTGGCCAAGAAAATTTTGACATGCCTTATGACACATGCCTTATGACACATGCCTTATGACACATGCCTTATGACACGGTGTAGAGTCCTGAGTGAAGACGTAGTTGTTCTTTGGGTAATTACCCTTCAAAAATGTGAGGGTACGGTATTGGAGGGGGATGTAATATTCCTTTGCACCGATCTTTTCATCTTGTTTTAAAAAAAAGTGCGATAAACGCTTTCCGTTGTAGGCCACAAGGTCAAAGGGCATTACCTTGCCCGGGTGTTTGGTCCTCATTACTGGCTTCACATTGCTTCTGAATATTGCAATCATGCGATCATTGCTTCGGTTTACTGTCTAGTTGACTGTAAAAGCTTTTCGTCACTGAAGATGTTCATATTGGATATATTTTCCCTATTCTTTAGCCAACACAGAACTTGGTTTTGAATTTGGCAAGCCGGTTTTCATTTTGAGGCTTTGTGAGGAGGTACCTGACGATTCTCACGTAGGAATGCATTCCCAAGTCCTTCTAGACAACCCTGCGAATGGTCCCCTTGCTTACACTTTTGTATTTGGCGAGCTTCAGTATTGAGACTGTCGGGTCCTGGTTAATTGGGGGCTCCGCGTCCTTGATAAAGGCTTGTGTCCGTTTTTTGTTGGCTGAAGGGGTGCCAGATACCTCCTGATGTTGTCTATGACGTTATATTTGGTCCTGACGTTGTAGATCCTTCAACGATGGCAGCAATGTCCTCGGTGCAAGTTTATGCGCGAATAAGACTCAGCACTCTCTGCCTTTTTGCTATTTCTAACGAAATGTTTCTTCTAATTTAAACGAGCAGTAGCTCAAAAGACATCTGACGACTTTCTGTGTATCTGAAAATGAAAAAAGAAAATGAAGATTGCATTAATCGATCAGTGGGGATTTGAGGTCCAAGTCGATTCTAAATTCCACTTACGCACCATTTATATATATATATATATATATATATAGTCATCCACATACAGTACTGTTTCGCTGTTTCACAGCTCATCAGTGCGGCTAGACAGGCAACTACCTCAAGCTAGGATTGAAACCCGACCGTTTATACGGCAGTCAAGGCTTCTAACTATTACGCTATTGGCGGCTGCTTGAACGAGTAGTGAGTTTTAACGATGTTTTAGATATCGTCCGAAATACCTCCGCTCGATTTGTTTACACAAAGAGCGTCGCTTATATGCTAATGGTAATTCGTTTTTCACTTCTCAATATGCTCAACTCAAGGTGAGGAGCACTATATATATATATATATATATATATATATCGAACAATTCTCGAATACAAACACACACGTACACACACATACACACACACACATATATATATATATGTGTGTGTCTGTGTGTGTCTGTGTGTGTCTGTGTGTATGCATATATATATATATATATATTAATATGCGTATACATATAAACAACATCATTGAAAATTTAAGCTAGAGAATTTTTTGTTTGTAATTCTTTGGAGTATAATTATAATACGGCGGTATATTTTCATGGATCGTCTGACCTCATAATATAAAGACCAGATAATGTTATTTATAGATGCTTTAGAATAGAAAAGGCTATCAAAGTAATATCTTAAGATACGAATCTCCTTCGTTTCATGAAATCTAACGTATCTTGAAAAAATCATACCTCCAAATTATTCTTCTCATTTGAATTTTGAATAGCGTAGAACCCCTGCATACTATGACCCTAGGATACGTTGCATCAGGTTATCATGTGATACGTTGTATCAGGTTATCATGTGGAATACGATGTTATCCGGCAATGGTTAAGGCATTCCCCCGTTTTACGGTGTTATTTATGATGTTATCTAGTTATATACATGTGCATTATATATTGTACTCTATTTGTTAATAAATGTTTATGCCGTATCCCGGGGTTCTACTGTAACAGAATTAATCTGAGGAAGTGATAAAAAATAAACAAAAATTTGCTTAAATCACGCTCAATCTTGTTATATTGCCATTCTACCCCAAAGAAACCACCTCGTGAGGGCTTACATTTGGGACCAGATTTGCAGGGATACTATTCAGGGAGATTGGCAGCGAGATGTCTGTTTACATTACACTTGATTTTCTGCAAGGCTAGATTCCAAAGTGAAGCAGTCCTATAGAAACGCTGTTCGAGTAGAAGGTTTTACGTTATCTAGGGATCTTTACAGTGCAGGGGTGGGAGTTTGCTGCATGTAGGGTTGGCCGCAGATATTATCGTCAAGGGGGGACTCGTGCTTTTCAGTGCGTCAAAGCACTTTCCATTAAAATATTTGTAAAACAGATGTAAGAATGCTAGATTTACGTGATAAAGTTGACGTTTAGTTGTAGTTGATATTTTTGTACAGGGATGGGTACTATTTTTTTAACCCTGTCAAGGAGAGACTAGCGGCAGATGAAACATCCCAGGTGTGACAATAATAATCAAAGCATGTGCAAACTGTTGCTGTGGAGAGATATCAGATACTCTCAGATGTAAGTAGCCTTTTATTACGGCACGGAGAGAGCTCCTTTCCTTAAGAGTTTTACCTTGCCCTTGGCTTTAATTGGCATAATCTTTCTTACCCTCCATAATATAAAGCATATACCTAAAGAAAGATACATACAACAGTAATGATGACTACGATGCAACAATAAACATTGATGAAATCAATTAAATTAGAGATTCATGCATTACTTTCATTCGAAAATATAATATGAAGAAGTTTGTAAAATTTATGTTTTCGTTATTTTCATTTAAAATAAATCTTCGATTAAGAGCAGTGAACTAGAGTTGCAGTGAATGTGATTGAATTATTAAATAGTACTTTAGAGAGCAAACTTCATTGAACGAAGCTATTTATATTTGCGTTTATATCAATATCAAATCGTATTTTATAGGAAATGGAGGGGTATTGTTTTTATATGCGAGATCACAATTTATTAATACAAGTACCACACAAAGAGCGATGAGCCAATGACAGACCTGCAACATCTCTTCTGTGAAAAAAAAAAGAAAGGTAGTGAGACAAACTGCCCCTCGTCCTCTTCATTGTGACCACGGTCTTGTATCGTATCAATTCATCGGTACTCCATCTTAGGATGTATTTTACGCTTGTACGTGTAAAGGATTGTGTCCGGAGTTTTCCAATGATTTTTACAACGGATATGATGTAGCTCTTCCATTTCATGTTTAGAAGTCAATCCCGCCACTTTGTCAAATCTGTGTGCTTCTTTTTAACTGGTGTGTAATGGAAGAAAAAGGGTTGATTTCATGCATTAAAATAAACTAGATATTTCTCATACCATTTCTTCACTCAGTCAAGGTCGGAGGAGAGAGACTCAGAAATGTTCTTATGTTTAACGTTTAAGAAATGCTGGGATAAATTATTATATCGTCCGCATAGTGATCAAGAAATAAGCTACGAATATGTATTAGTAATACGTTCATGGGCACCAGGAAACATTTGGTAAGTTATGGCCCCTTGAGGCACAGCAGGGTTAACACTGTGAGCTTCGAATTTATTAATACAGGCTACTTTAATAAACCTTCTTGACAGAAATGAAATGTTATTTAGAATAATTTTCTGTTATTCCGTAGCTCTAAATCTTATGAAGTAGCCATTACTGCTAAAAGCTACCAAGTGGTGTATATATATTAAGAGCTATATTCCTAGAAACAAGGCGGTTGTATGAATTGGATAATTTACGCAGTTATAAATGGGAACAGTTTAATGCTTGATATGAAATGCAAACCAACATAGACGCTATTAAAAATTGAAACTTTTTAGAGCAACTGATATACGCATTCTAAGATTAACAAAACACTCAAAACAAAAGATATCGTGTAAATACAATTGTTTAAATTCTCACTATTTCATATATTGCATTATACTCAAATAAAAGTGCATATAACTTTCTTTATATTTCGATAAATTTTTGATGCGAAAACAAATAGTGGTAATTTATCTATGTACTTAGAACTTAATCATCGATTTTTTTTTCTATAAGTAAATTGGGAATTATTGAAAACATGAATGACGACTAATTGAATTGCGTGTAAATTACAGTGACAAATATTTATCGTCTGACATATTGCAATTTCAAATAATTGTCTATTCTTTAATTGACATTAGGAAATATAAAATCTTTCACTTATTTGTGTGAGGAAAATCAATATTCATCTATTTACTAGCGTTTCAACCCAATCTTCTATGTTATTATGTAGCCGTATTTTTCATTATTCCTTCTCAATTGCTGATGACGCGCGTTGGTATATATTTCAATGCATATATCTATTTCTCTTTTTTCTTCATCTGCCATGATATACATATATATATATATATATATATATATATATATATATATATATATATTTTATTACATTTTCACCCCAAACAAGGCACATTGCCACTTTGGTGTAGGGGGCTACTATCAGGGGAATCATCTACTGGGGTACTATGTAGGGATTAGGGCAGCGAGATGTTGGTTCACGTTGCACTTGAACTTATGCATGTCAGTACAGTTGGGGAAGCAGTGACCTGGAATGGAATTCCAAAGTCTAGCTGTTCTGGGGAAGAAACTACTGGAGTAGAAAGATCTTTTACATCTAGGGATCTCTACAGTGTGGGGTGGGATTTTGCAGCTTGTCGGGTCTGTCGAGGGTGTTCACGTCGTGGGGGCACAAGTGTTTGAAGTTCTTCAGAGCATTCACCATTATAATACTTGTAGAACAGGCAGAGGGATGCAACGTTTCGACGATGGGACAGAGGCATATATATATATATATATATATATATATATATATATATATATATATATATATATATATATATATATATATATATATATATCCTCCTTTTCTAGTTGTTGGACCATTTTCCGAACGTTTTTTCCGAGTGAAAATAGAAATTTCCCATAATCGTGACCGCGTTCGACCTCCATTGGTCATCCTCAGACGAGTAGTAAAAAAAAAAAAAAATGAAATTGAAAAATGAAAGTAGCGAGATGAAAAAAGGCTCGGAAAATGGTCCGACAAAGAGAAAAGGAGGATTGCAATAAAAACAAGCAAGAGTTATCTGTGCTATTTCATGGAAACTGCATGAATGAAAAAAATGCTGCCTAGATATACTAATATATATATATATATATATATATATATATATATATATGTATATATATATATATATACATATATATATATTTAGGTGTATATGTGTGTATATAAATGTGTGTATGCATGCATGTATATATATATATATATTTATATATATATATATAAACATATATATATATATGTATAAGCTATGTTAATTAAGTAATGAGAAAATGGCAGCAGAGATATTATTTATTTTCATAAGCTTATAAAACTATGTCCCCTTCAAAATAATGGTCTCTCTCATCTACACACTTCTTAATTCGTTTATTCAAATCCTTGAAGACATCCTCTAAGTCATCATTCTGTAGTCCCTCCAGATTATTTTCCGAGGCCTCTTTCAACTCTTCTGTTGACTGAAATCTTATTCTCTGGAGACTGCCTTTTATGCATGAGGACAGGAAAAAGTCACATGGGGATAGGTTAGGGATGTAGGGTGGGTGTTGTACCACTTTTATTCCCCTCTCGGAAATCCAGGTGATCACTAGCATGGCTCTTAGCATAGGGGTATTATCTTGGTGAACCCCTACCTGAGCACTCCTCCACTGCTGTTGCGTTTTTCCCCGTTTTCTCCCTGCACCTTTTCAGGACAGTAAGGTTATATTTTTTATTAGCAGTTTGGCTATGAGGAACAACTCCAACATGCATTAAACACTGGGAGACAAAGAAATGAATGCCCAATACCTTCCCTTTTTATCCCCGCATCCTTGTCCTCTTGGGCCTGGACAAGGATGTGTACTTTCACTGGCCCCTCTGATCTTTGTTCTCAGAGTCGTAGATGAAAGCCCAGCTCTCGGCGTATGTCACTACCTTGTTAAGGAAACCTAGGTCAGCCTCTATTATTTCAAGAATGTCAGTGCAACATCCCACAAGAAACTGCTTCTGTGTGTTGGAGAGAATTTTTGGCACGAACTGGCCACAAACTTTGTGGAGATCTATATCTTCAGCGTGAAATGTCTGCACTGTACCAATACTAATAACAACTTCGGATATCACATGGCCTTGCATCACTATTCTTCGCACTTCTTCAATGTTATCCTCCTTGCGTGCACTGGACAGTGCTCTAGACCTGGGTTCATCCTCAACCTGTTCATTTCCTTCATAAAATCTGCTAACCCCCCCCATATATACTTGCTTGGTGATCTTTTCATCCTTATAGACCTCTTTTAACATCCCATGAGTTTTTTATTTGATGCCACCCTCGGAAGTGTTTAATATATGGAGTTATATAATTCTATATGATTAATATCTATAATAATACACAAATCCGGTCAAATTATAATATATCCGGTAAATTATAATATATCCGGTCAAATTATAATATATTTAAGCGTATTTTTCGACCTGACAAAACTGCCACGCTAGGAAGTGTTTAATATATGGAGTTATATAATTCTATATGATAGCCTTTTGGATAAAAATGTCGGTCTTAATTGTCGGCACATAAACATTCTATAGTATGTACCAATGCCTTCCTTCAAAGGGGGACACTAATCTAAAAAACACTATTACTTAGTAAATTGTTCGTTCCACACTTACAATGTGTGCAGGTAGATTTGGCAAGTCAACTTTCCCCCAGTTAATACCGACTTTTGTAATTCATTGGCAGTAATGTCTCCTGTAAGTAGCGACTCACAAACCCAATTTACTAACCAATCAATTAATGTTGTTCATTGCAGAGCTAGAAAGTGTGCCATCGGAGGTTTTATACATTTTACCTGCCTGGCATTGCTAATCGGAAGGAATATATAAATAAATCGAGTTTAATTTTTAACTACAATCTGTAATGATGGCATTCGATGGAATATTTAAAATATTTCAATAAATTGGCACAAGTTATACAATCAATTTGGTATGAATAAATATTAACTTACCTAATGTCAAAATTCATTTTATACCTTCTTCTCTCACTTCAGGTTAATCACATTTCAACATTGAATAAAAAAATGTTTTCTGGAAGTAATACCACCAATTATATTGAACTAACGGGACCTGTGGAAATTCCACAGTGTATTCTTTTTTAATGTAATATATATTTATGTTGGCCTTCTGTCAATATCCATTGTAAAGGGAGTCGATCTTATATTATTATCTTTGGTTAAAACTGAAAAAGTATTTATCTAATCTCGCAGGAACGCCCGGCGTAGCGCAGTTTTAAAATATGCTTTCACATGATATTTCATTTAATGCAGATCTTGCTTATATTATTATAGATTAAATGTTCCTCCATTAATATATATTATAAAGTTGGAATTAAAAAAATTATATATATATATATATATACATATATATATATATATATATATATATATATATATATATATATATATATATATATATACATATCAGCTATAATCGAACGAAACAGTAACACAAACTTATAAAGAATACTTGGTAAAATTATTAAATGAAGAAGCATTGAGGATTTTTTCACTTAGGGGAAGTTAAAGTGATGTCATGGTGCTTCCATCACACGCTCAAGGTTGAATTCAAAGATACAATGTAGGTAAATAAAAAGTTCGGTTATGGTGATCCAGAGAGAGAGAGAGAGAGAGAGAGAGAGAGAGAGAGAGAGTTTTCACATAATTTAGTGGTGTTTTTTAAAAGCGTACATAGACGTAAAAAAGACAATAGTTTCAGTTACAAGAATGTAAAAAAGACATTAAGCTTGATTTCGAAATAAAGAAAAGGGATATGACTGCAAAATACCGACGCTTATATAGACATAGTCTTTATAGCAATATTATCACTAATTCTTTTATAATAATGTTATCCGTGCTAATGGGAATATAGTAAGTAATACTTTGAAGCGCTGTTATCATAAGGGGAGAATTTACTTTTGGTGATTATTTACAGAATTTAATAAAGTATTTGTATTTTGCATTATGCCGCATTGGAAAATTAGTTCGCTTCTCGTATATTCAAATTATTAATTTTAAGAGATTGCATTCTTCTAACAGCCTTTTAAATGTGCCTGCTAATTTCTGAGGGTGCACGCTAATAACATAATCACACACACACACATACGTATATATATATATATATTTATATATATATATATATATATATATATATATTATATATATAATGAAATATAAATAAAAAGTATGCGGTGCCAGTTATCAGAATCGCTATATTTTTAGTAATTATTTTTTACATATCAATTATTACCGTTTTCTTTCATATAGATTAGATAATTTATTTATCGTTCTATTAGAAGTAATGTGTCAATATTAGTTTGCTAATTTTATTCAAGACGGGATAGGTTCATTTCATAGTTGGATTGCCTTGTGGTTTGTTTGATCTGTGTTAGCTAAAGGCTTTTTCTGTTGTTCACATTTTCTCATGTAGCAGAGTACTCGTCTCGCATGCAAAATGATCGGGCCTTTAATCCTTACTAAATGAGTTACAATTAGGGCTAACCTTGAATCTTTCACTTCCGGTTTGTTGGCTATCATCGTTTTGTTAGCTGCAACATTGCTTGACTGTGGAAATAATTATATAACCTCTCACATTTTGAAAATAAAAACATGTATAATTATTTTTTACCTGCAGATACTAGTATTTCATCTATTCAATCAGGGCAGGAAGTCAAGATTAAAACCGGTAGAGAGATTCTGACCCCCGCCTCCAAGCTATCTCTGAATTTAATAGTTAAGAATAAATCCATTGGTGTAAACTCGGCGATAAATTGGTTGAAATGTATATTTATAAGATGTAAAGTCTTTCGAGGAAATCTTGGACTGATCAAATCGTTTTACTATCACGATCTACGCACGTAGGCTAAGTGTCTTACTTTATTTCATTCCAAAGTAAAGTCCTTTACGGTAAGACCCCACTTCTTAAAGGGTAGGCATAATTCTTAATATCATTTATTTAATTCTAACAGATACTAGTGTTTCATCGGGAATCATCAGTGCAGGGACTCTAGATTTCCACCGGTCAAAACTGTGTTAGTTTAAACAGTTAACTTACGTAACAAATTCCAGTCAAATAAATTACAAAAAAAAGAGGAGCCATTTTAACAATTGAAATGAAAAAAAAAACAAATATATTTTTATTTTACGCAAACATTAAAAATGAAAACGGTTGACACTGAAATGCGTATTAGAAAAAAAGTATTCTACTATGGACCATTTAATTTATATTCAGTTTTGTTACTAGGGTTCAATTGCAACTATTTTCACTGGTTGTTCCCTGGTTTTCTCATCTATATATTTCATTATTTTGTTCAGTTTTAAGTTTTAGATCTAAATATAGATTTGAATAATTAATTCAATTGGGGAAACACTTTTAACTGTATTTTATTAATTGTTTTGCTTAGTTTACATTCTGAGGGAATTGATTTTCAAAAATTTGAAATAATATAAACAGAACACATTATACAATAATCAATATATATTAAAAAAAAGAGGGTAAAAGTATATTAAATAAAATTGATTAAAAAAGTAATTATAAATACAAAATAACAGCTAAAATTTTTAAATGACTATTTAGAAAAATAGAGACCTGACACCAGGATAACTACACCCTCGATATCAGAGATATGATTTTGACTGTTTGTCGCATGTACAGTTTTTGTCTGCATATAATTTTCTGAAGGGTTTGCTTCAATCTAATATACAGTGATAACATATTTTGACTGTTTGTTGAAGATTGCTAACGAGAGCGATCTGTAACATATAGTTTGTTGAGAATATAAAATATGTGTTTTCCATTATCGTGAATTAAACTTATATATATATATATATATATATATATATATATATATATATATATATATATATATATATATATCTTAATGTAATTTTTAGTGGATGATGGGAAAGTTGGACAATTGTATTGAGTCACAATTAAATAGACAGAATGTTTGCTTTCCTTTCGTAAAAAAACAAAATCCTGACTTTAAGTAAAAACATGACGAATTCGGAAATGAATAATATTACCGCATATTAATAATGAATAATATTAAGCGGCGCATATATCGAGGCAATTGATATTTTCGGGATGAATAAGTCAAAAATTAACAAAATAGAATCGAACAAATAGAAAAACATTGGAATAATATAGCATAATAGATTAATTAGCGCAAAAACCTTGAGAAAAAATAACGGGAATTATAAAACGAAGCATATTATTACAATAAAAGGAAAATAATTGCAGAAATAAAGAGACAATCAAAGAATAGGGGAATAAATACAGTAGAAGATAAGTGTAAAACCGCTAGAAACAATAATTTATGGAAAATTAATATCGAATGACGCAAATATAAAAACATAAGAATGTGTCCAAATAATGAAAAACACATCTTATACATATTAAAGCAGTAAAAAAATCGAAAATAATCTTCATAATATGAAAAGAAAACTAATAAGAATAAAATCTCAGACATTTAGAATTATACGCAGCACCCGTTGCAAGTGTTATGTGCGCAATATTTCAGTCGACGAACCCCCAAACGCCTTGGGGTGTATCTTGACTCAGTGGATTCAGTACTAGGTCAAATTCACTTGTAAACCTACAGTTATGTACGTTGACGGTCCATTTCTAAGTAAAAGTTACAAAATAAAATTGCTTAATACTTAAATTTTCTATTTTTTTATTACGGAACGAGAGCACGGTACCCTTATAGGTAAAATGAAAGAGTCCGTTCGAAATTCCGCGGAAATTTCTGTGATCGGCAGAAAAAATCCAAGCTCGACAATATACACGTGAAAAAGGTAGAATGATAAATCGATCAAAATCTTGTGAATATAACACCCGAGATAAGAAATTAAGTCCGACTTATCTAAACAAAACAAACGATAAATTAGTTTTTAATAATATATTAAGGTAGAGTAAGGATCAGGGTTCTAATACGCACCTATTTGCTTCAATGATTAACGTATCCGGCAGCCTATTTTGTGGACTCACTTCTCATAAGATTTAAGTAGATATTGCAAGTAGAGTATCAATGCCGAAAATGGCAATCGCGAAGACTACAAATGAATTACAAGTACAGTATGAACATTCACGTTCTTTTACTGATTGAATTTTAGAAAAACATTTTTATATGTTTTTCTTGGCAAATTATTTTATTGTTTTGGTTTTAATTTTATTAATTGAAGTAAAATTTGAAAAGAAAAACTGACAGAAATTGATCTGATCAAACGTAGCCATTTTTATTTGTTGTACCTGGGAAACGTGACAATTGATCTTTCATTAAAAACACAATAATACTAACTACTTACTCATTATTTAACTAATTATGTACTTCATTGTTGTATCATACTTAGTTTAATGTTACTGAAATATTTCATGAAACACGTATTTCTTTAATTCAATGCAACAAAAAAAAAACATTTCTACACGTCTGCTAGTAATGTGTGACGTAATGACAAGGGAAATAACTCACTTCTCCTAAATTTTCTGAGTTTTTGAAAAAATTTAACAAATTAATTACCCCACCGCAACAATGATGCTGTCCAGTTAAGTTTATTAATGTATGCAAAACATGAAAATATCATCTTTTTTTCTTGAAAAGTAATTTTCTATCTTAACGTTCTTCGAAATGCTTTGATATCTCTATTAATGCAACATGGCCATTAAGAAGTTACCATCGACTTTACTTTAAATTAAATATTTCTATTTTTGAACTTCGCTAATATAGCGAGGAAAAACAAAACTGGCATTGCTTATAAATCGGGCAAAAATAATAAATTTAGGAATCTATCTTCCGTATGTAAGTTGCTTCATATTCATGACGTAGCTGTTTTATCATTTATGTCTTTCTTCTGGTCGTATCAACACAGTGATGCCCAAGATGCACTTATGTTATTTTAGTTTTTATTGTTTCTGCGCAAAAAATACTCCTAGTTGAGGTAACTTTGTATATATTTTCAATTTAAAATAGGAGTTGCTCCACTTGCACATTTTTTTCCGGTAATAACTTATGAATATATATAAATGAATAAAATAACTACGTATTTTTGGAAATGTGTCAAAAGTCATTATTATGTTGCTAATAAAGGCACACTACAAAAGTAAATGAAAATGTTATTGTCAGAAGCAAATATTGGATTCTCATGTTTTGGTCGTCAATTTTTAATTCTGGGAAAATAATAGGTAAGTTAGAAAAAGATGGAGTAAACTGTTTAATAGTTAGAATATCCCTAATATGTATTAACGTGGTATGTATTAATGCACAATGTAGTACTCGTTTTATATTAGTTATTAAAACAACTGTAAGTTGGGCTATAGTTTATTTTACATAGGAGTCACCACTTATCAAGTCCCGGAGGCCACTCGGGGGGTAAGGCTTAAGAAGCGTATAGTGATCAATGGGACAATGTCATAATAATAGATAGTAGAGTACTTTGTTCATGGACACTACGATTAGGTTTAGACACAGATGAAGAGTGAGGAAATTATCGTATTCTGTATTAATACACAAAATAAACCTCGCTTACTATTAGTTATTAAAACAACTGTAAGTTGTGCTATCGTGCTTGAAAGATTCCATATGTATTGCCTTATAAATATCTGGCCACGTAATATTTGGACATCACACATGAATAAACAATATCATTCATGCATCTGCCTATTGATCAAGCGTAGTCAGAACATATCATGCATTGAGCTTAGTAACTACAAGACGATCGAAATTATACGTCTGCATCATATGAATAAACACATAAAATTAAAAAAGGGGGAAAAAGCGATAATGTTACAGGCTCAAATAAAACATAAAAAAATGAAAAGGGGTCCGGCCATGTTATTTCGATAAGATGTGTGTCCAGTATTCAGCTGACCATTACAAGCAGGGTGAATTAGTAGGTTTCCTGTGAAGTGAAGACACTAGTACCCACTAATTTTACTAATGATCAGTTTTGTACAAAATTAGTATTCGTGCAGTCTGAAGATTACATTTGGATTGCCATTATTATAAGTAGTTGTAATAGAAACATAATAGTAGTTGCATCAGTGGCATTAAAAAAATATAAGAAACAGAACCAGTATTACCGCTGAAACATAGTATTAAAAAGAACGCAATGTTTGCAACTTATTATAATTTTTACTGTAAGATTTGTCTATATATATATACACATATATAGACAACTCTGTACAGTCAATATATATATGTATATATATATAATTATTTTCTACTATAATAATTAAATACCTACAGACACTAGTGTTTCATCCTTTCGGGAATCTTCAGTGCAGGGTGTCACGATTACTACCAGTCAAACGATTCGAACCCCGTATTACGAGATATCACTGGCTCGATTAGCGGAGACCTAATCCATTTGGCTACCATTAACCGCTTGAAATAACGTTGAATTTTAAACATCTTAATTTTAAGTGTTCATTTACGTCAGTCAGACAGTGATCTAATCGTTATACGATGATCTACGCATAAGAGCTAAATTGACCGACTTTTAATTCAAGTGAAAGTGCTCAACGATAAGAAACGAATATATATATATATGTATATATATATAAGATAAGATAAGAAACGAATATATATATATATATATATATATATATATATATATATATATATATAGTTGTCAAGAAAAATAGAAAATAATGATTTGTTTAAATTTCAGGTAATCAATTTACGTAGTTACGACAATTGCAATGCTCCCGTTTCGGTCAGGAGATTTTTTATTTTTTAACCTTTTCTTCCGCATTTAATATTCCGATGCATACCCAGCGTTTTGGTCACCTGGTGAAGTCTTCAGACCGAGCCGCATTTTCAAAGAATTCACATTTATCTCGAGAAAAAAAAATCTATATGCGTTTACAAATAATTTAACAGTAGAATTATATAATTAATAAAAATGGAATCCTATAAACTGAAGAAAACTGTTAAGAAATCAAACGTTTATAAAACATGTAAATATTTAGAATCTTCATTAAATTTTACGTGCTCATCAAGTGAACCTATATAATTGTAAAACTCAAATGACCTTGTAACGAGTGATGTAACCCACTTTCTAGTTAAGGACATCCGGTTTCGCATGCGCGCATAAATATTAATCCTTGCCAACGTAAACAAATAAAAAAGCCGCTTTTTTCTTTGCAGATTTTCACCTGCGCACTGAAATTGTAACGTTATTATTTCGAAATTATTATTTTACATGGGAAGAGTGGGGGCGTTTTGCAACTATTCTTTATTACAACTATACTGTCGCTATTTTCTTACAACTTTAACAACTTTAACCCGTTGACAAACATAAGAACAATTGTAGTAAAGCCAAGTCCACTACTACTACTACTACTACTACTACTACTATTACTACTACTACTACTTTTACTAGTACTACTACTACTACTACTACTTTTACTACTGCTACTACTACTACTACTACTACTACTACTACTACTACTACTATTACTACTCTCTATTAGTCCCTTCTTTTCCTTTCTTCCATCCTTCCTTCCTTCTGTTTTATTTTTGTTTACATTTCTAGATACAAAATAGTTGTGTGAGCACGGTGAATTTCTTGACACATTTACTAATCTGTTCGAATATTAGTTTTCTTTTATTTTATTTAGGTTTCATTTTTTTGCTACGGGTTTTATTAATTGTTTTTTAGTTTCTATAATTTGGTTGAAGGATTCCAATATGGGTTTTTCATTCTTATATATCTCATCGGTAGGTTAATGTGCCTTTTTGCTGTTAAATGGCTTTCGTCGGCATTCGATTCGTAGGAAAATCACGTTTAATTTTCGATTTTGGAGCAATTATTCGGAAAAATAGGTAACTTTACACGAATAGAGAGGAGTTTTTTTTTTCATGTTCGTGAGTTTTCATTTTAATATACTTTCGTAGAAATGTTTCTGTTACGTCAAAAAAGAATCCCTATTTTCTTTACGTCACTAGTGTCACGCTCATACATTAATTCTATAGCTACTCTAACATAATGACCCAACGGGTCACGGGTAGTCTAGTTTAATATAACGAGTTTCTTTTTACCTCTTGCATTGAAGATGCGGAGGATAAGAAATGATGAAGCAAAGTTCATAATTGAAATAAGCCTAATATAAGATTTCGTATTTGAAATATTATTAAAGTGTTATATACACGGATTATTTTCTTGAGAATGAGTCGATCGTAAAAGTAACTGTATCTATAAAACGCAATGATAATGATTGAACAGAACTTGGACCGGAAATATGAAGTATCTTCTTGGATTTCTAATAATCTCATTATTGATATTTCCTAACGTGCTTTGGCATACAACTTGCAGGGAGACTTGGCAGTGCCTGGGGTAGTATAGGGGCCACCGAACATTTCATGTTTCCAATATTTTTATTGTCATCAAAAGCGGAGAAAATCAGAATTTATTTTCTCAAATCGGTTGTTTGCTTGCTCTATTAGGGGGACCTTAGATGATGCATAAGGAAACAGCTTCACAAGCCCCCTTCCTTCGCAATAATGTGTCCACAGTATATCGTAGTCTGCATTGCACTGTAGAAAACCTCTGCTGCTTTTATAAATTATTATTATTTTAGCTTGAATAAAATATTA
>NC_136513.1:27472500-27530000 GCF_053919585.1 Euprymna scolopes | reverse complement strand
CTCCCTCTTTCTGCAGTCTTGACTTTGCTATTGGCCAGCATTTATTTGACAATCAATTCTTTGCCGATAGATATAAAGTAGAATGGTCCGAGCTACTACATAAAGCGGACTCCAGAAACCATTTAAAGATTTTGGAGGCTGTCTCTATCGCGGTGCGTAAACTTTCTTTGTGTCGTCAAAAAGAAACAGCGAACGCATTTGTTCTCTTTGGGGAACTTTGAATATTTTCTCCCGTTTTTTTTTCTCCCCTCGTTGTGTCAATATTTTAATCGTTTTAAACGCAAATTAATTTAATTTTTGTTTGCACCCGTACTTGTGGCAAATTCAATAGTTCTCTATTAGAACTCGTTAAACTTTCGAGATGATATTATTTTGTTATGCTATCGATTGTCCTCTTCACGAGATGATAGCCGACAGAGCTCTAGAGAAACTTCGGAGTATTTTATTTAAAGCTCTATAAAAATTCTGTACCTCGAAACATTTATATATATATATATATATATATATATATATATATAAATATACATATCTATATATATATATATCGATATATATATATATATATATATATATATATATATATATATATATTAGGTGTCCTAAAATAAGCTAATGGTGGAAATATTTGGTATCTTTCTCAACAATTTATATTATTCTTTGGGGGTTTTTTTTCAGATAATCTAGATTATCCCCTCCAAAGTCATCATCAGTCGCTACACTACCGGGGAGTGGATATTCATCGTAGAGTCGTAGTTTTGGTTGAATGAGTCAATATCAGAAACTTAACGAGAATTTCGACGAAACTTCGACACAAGAAATTCCCCTACTCCCAATGCAATAAAAGCTATGGTGGCTTGATCTCATGAGCAAGAGTCTGTACGGGACTTCCTTAAATCTGGTAGACCCCGTACGGCAAGAGGTGATGAGAATCGTCATAAATAAGCAGAGAGTGTGGCCGATGATCCATCCAAATCAGTAAGAAGAAGCTCAAGTCAAATTGAGGTATGTAGATCATCTCTTCACGGAATGCTTCATGAAGAGGGCAAATTTCCATATAAAATTCAATTACTGCAAGCGCTTCAGGTGAACGATCCGGATAAAAGGCTGGAATACGTCATGCAATTCCAAGATTTCGACAATGGGGATGCAAATTTTCTCAAACCCCTCATAATGTCCGATGAGGCCTATTTTCATCTGATTATTCATAAATAATAAAAATTGAAGGATTTGGGGAAAAAATCCTCACGCCACAGCATAACTGCAATTCCACCCTAAAAATTTATAGCATCGTGTGTATTAACGGCGCATCAAGTTATCGCAATTGGTGGACATTTGAGTAACATCATTTCTCATAACTAAAATTAGACCTTGTGAAACACATGTCTTAAATTAAGTTCAAATTACAGTAAGTAGACTATGCCATCTTACTATATCTCAAAGTATCACGGAGGCCCCCATCTACCTACATATGAAATTTTGTAAGAATAACTTAATATTGAAGAAGTTAATCAAATTTACAATACGTCAGATTGTTTGGGGCACACCCTACACACACATACACACGCACACACACATACATACACCCCCCACACACACACATATATATATATATATATATATATATATATATATATATATATATATATATATATATATATATATCATAAGTTTTTATTTCGGTTTCGCTTGAAGCTGCACCCATGTTATATGGATATATATATTTCGTTTTTTTATTTTATAACTCATGGCTTTATCAATATAAAAATTTACTCTCTTGTAATATAAACGAAATCTGCAATAATTTTAATTACATATTTCAAATGTACTTTAGCTTAGATAAATAGTTTTTTCAGCTAAAAAACCAAAAAAATCTGCGATAATATATGAGCTTTTCGATTTACACTGAAAATCTACAGAATTCCAACATCAATATATTACATATGAATGAGTCTCCTGTGGAATTTCCCTAGGTCCCGCTAGTATATATTAATGTTGTAATATTGTAATAAATGACGTCGTAATAATTTCGGCATGTAGCAGGCTTTCACTTAAGAATGTAGTCAGCGAACATGCGATGGAAATGAAAAAAATGAACATTGTCAGCACAATAATGCTGGACTAATTGTGTTAATAAAAGACTGTATGTTACAATGTGATTTTATTATATCTTATCTTATTATAAATTTTCCTAATGTCTGTCTGCCTGTGTGTGTGACACGGTTTATCTCAGCCTACAGGCAATCCACCTAGACAAATAAGGTACTGAAATGAAGCTTGTAACACAGCGGATGTTTTATGATATTTATATCCATGTTTCGTGTATGAAAATGCAAAAAAAAAATAAATAAAGGATTTACGAAACAACATTTTATTTACTGGATATTTTCCGGTTTTACCTTTAGTAAGTTTGATTTACTGTGTACGTGTTTGTGTGTGACGCGGTTTATTTATGCCTACCGGCAACCCACCCAGGCAAGTAAGGTAGGGAAATAAAGCTTCCGGCCCAGTGGATATTATAGTGATATTTATATCCCAAAAAACGAATTAAAAATAAAAAAAATAACGATTAACTAAACAACGTTTTATTTACTGGATATTTTTCCGGTATTCACCGGAAGTTATTATCTCCCTTAGTAAGTTCGATTTACTGTGTGTGTGCGTGTGTGTGTGCGTGTGTGTGCGTGTGGACGTGTGTGTGTGTGTGTGTGTGTGTGTGTGTGTGTGTGTGTGTGTGACGCGGTTTATTTCAGTCTACCGGCAATCCACCCAGGCAAGTAAGGTACCGCAATGAAGCTTATGACCCAGCGGATGTTTTATTGATATTTATATCCATGTTTCTTGTATGGAAATGCAAAAATAATACAAAATAAAATAAATTAAACGATTTACTAATTTACTGAATATTTTTCCGGTACAAGAACTCAAGTTTGCCCAGCTGGGCAAACTTGGATTGTTGTGTATTAAAATATGTAGCATAATATTACGTGCTGGGTATTTATGAGTACTAAATTATTTATATCATTTGGGTTAGGTTTGTATTCATAATACAATTAAACTTATTTCCTAATTTCATACAAATGTTAATTAAAATATGTTTGCTTTGTTTTATTGATTTTCTGTTTAAAACTTTTTTCCGCTTTCTAGGAAAAAACAGCTTTATCAATACGTATTTGTTGATTGAAAATATTTTTCATTCTGTTGAATGTCTTGAGGTCATATTAATAAAGGATTATTCAATGATAAATATTTAAAAAATATGTAAAATATATTCATATATATGTACATATTTCCGTATTACAAAAGAGTCAATGTAATGTATCTCTTCAGCCGGTAACGCGATTCGAAACCCAGCTCAAAATATATATTTACGTTCCACCGAACGCTCCCGTACGTCATGGCACCATAATGAAACCATGCAGAGTAATGCATAATGCATTTAAACTAGGTAAACAGAAATAATGTTGTTGAATTCCTGAGATGAATATTTGTAATATATATATATATATATATATATATATATATATATATATATATATATATATATATATATATATATATATATATATATTACTAGCAGGAAGATCCGATATTGCTCGGGTTTAAATGATGGTTAACGAATAGTTCACACTCCTATACATTTATTGTCATCGAAATCCATGAAATCTCTAGGGAGGAAGCTCCACATACCTCCATGCAGTAACTTCGCCCAAATTATATGTTATTCCACATTGTACTATAGAGAATCTACTGTGTTTTTCATAAAATTATTTTGGAGGAAATTAGTTCCAATTAACGAAACAATAACATTATAAATTTTAAGGCTGGCATTTGAACCTATCGACCACGTCATGCAAAAAAAAAGAGTTTTTTTTAAGTCTCATAAACTCCTTTGCAGTTAATGAAAAAAAGAAGATATTTACGTACGGCGTTTGAACCTACATACAACGTACTACGAAAGAAAACAAAAAAAAATAAACATAAAACAATGCTATCAACTAAACCACAGTAAAATATTCACAACCCGTTGTTCAATAATTATCTTAGCGACGACATGGCAAATTGGCTTTATTGATGATAGATAAATTAAAAAAAAACGGTTTCGATTATAGATTATCAATAAATATCAGGGATATTCGGAGACAAAACTTAACTAAGATCATTTCTAAACTTATACAGTAAAGTTCTTGAAATTTTAAACAAAATCAGTTCAGCCGTTTCAGACTGTGTATGGAACGAACTCACACACAGAGACAAACTTGCATTTATATATAATTGTGGAGATTGCCGTGACACGCGCACTAGCAGCTGCAATCGGAACAAACACATTTTGTGCTAATTCTTTAGTTGTTACCGTTGGAGTTAGCATCAGGCGGGTAAGAAATATAAAATGCTGAACGTAATTTAGAACTTATTAGTGAGAACAGGAATTGTTTCTTGGCATTGGCAGTGTCAAATGTTATTATACGATAGACAGGCCTCGAACCCGGAACTCGATTCACTTCGCTTCGATAAATCTACACATTTGACGAAACATACGCATCGTAGTCTTGCATCATTTGTTGGTAATATTCGTCTAGCTTTTTTTTTTCTTTCCAAGCGTAGCATTAATTATATTTAGTATCATTAGTCTAGTACATTATCCGTATTTCGTCGTTATAAATATCCCCAAAAGACAAAACTTAATGTTTTGAGAGAAGACATTTTCCTAGAATCAAAAAACACACAAAAATAGACAATTTTGTATGCTTAATTTGTTGTCGGAAAAACTCGGTGAGCGCATCTGGACAGTTGGTGACCAATGACCACTAATATCCCATTGCTCCTTACTTTTTTGACTCCCAGTGGTGACAGCAAAAATGGCCACAGAGCGGAACGCATATGTATTCCTAAATACAATGGGGCCGTTAAGATTGGCCGCAGAAGCGTAGAGATTCTTCTGGGGATGGAATCGATACAGACGGGCACAAATTGTAAGCAGCGGGCATTGTCTTATAGGCGGTTAGAAAGCAAATAAATATTATTTAGAAAAATGAGGCATAACGACCCCTGGTCAAATGATCGAACATTGACAGCTTCAGAATTGCCTCCTCTACAGAAAATAGGAGACATTAACTGTCAGATGAGATTATGGAAGATAATGGTTATATGTGCCGCTAGTTTCCATGCATTGCCGGTCAGCTTGTTTGACATTGACCTGTCCATGATGATGCACTGCGGACAATGGTTTTGCCAATCCTGTTTCACAGATCATTAATAATTGATTTCGATTATCATTGTGGATCACCAATTTATAGTCGCGGGTTGTAATCTTATTGTACTAAAGAAAATACTGGACAATAATATGTTAATAATACGAATCTTTTATGATAGCTGACGAAAAAGGATTATGCTTCACCAGTGTTCCACCAAATATTCATATAAAATCAAAATTATGCCAGTAAGTTAAATTTTAATATATGAATTATCATATTTTTTTTTTGAAGAATTAGAAAAAATCATTACAAAATATCGACAATTATATATAAATTGAAGGTCTGCTTTACGAATTTATCTTAGCTAGCGTGTGTTGTCTTTTAGTATTTTACTTTATCGCAGCTATGATTGGTTTTCTCCAGATGCTAGATAAGTATGATTTTGCTAATAGTGGCATCTATACTCCTACAAATTTAGCTTTTGTTGTGCATCGATATTTATATGAGAAATCCTTTATTCTATTTATTTAAAAAGGGTCGTAGAATTACATTCATTTGCAAACGATCTGGCTAATTTGCATATTCTTTTCACCATACGTCTTAATTAATTCCTATTAGTTTTTTTCAGTCTAAAATAGTTCTTGTTGAATATTAATTTTTCGAAATGATAATGATATCAAAATATTAGTATTTTTAAACTCTTTTATGACTAACTTCGTCACCCCCTCTCTCTCCTTCTGTAACAAGAATTCATAATAAAGAAACATTTCTAATTCCTGACTTAAAAATCAAGGAAACTCCATTGCTTAAAAATATATCAGTGCTTAGCTTGGTTTTCAAATATAGGAATACACTTTATTTGCATTACCATTCATTTGCAATAGAATTAAATTGGATTAAGAGACAAAATAAAAAGTAAAATATTTGGACATCTAATTAATGTATTTGTACCCAATATTTTCCAAAACAAAGTAACTAGAACCTGAATTAACAAAAACGTCTATGAATAAAAGAAAATTAAACATGTCAAATGTGCAGTTTTATTGTACTACTGTCAATCCAAACAAATTGAAATCAGACAGCTCAATCATAAAATATAGATAAAATTCGAAAATATATTCTTCACTCAATCAGGTATACTCCGTGCTAAGAGTAAAACATTCAATTAAATATTACACACACGCACACACACACACACGCGTATATATATATATATATATATATATATATATATATATATAAGGGAGTAGTCACCAACAATGTGTATTTTTTAACATTATTTTATTATTCCGTGTCTTGGTTTTTCATTGAGAATTATGTTTGGATCATTGTAATAATGTTTTTAAGTCATTGAAATCGTTTACGCGCGTTTCAGACGGTCTGTGATGCGTCCTCGTCAATAAATATACATCTTTCTTTCGTTGGAATTTATTAACCCATTTTATATAAATATATATATATATATATATATATATATATATATATATATATGTAAAGATATGTATATATATACATATGTGTGTGTATGTGTGTATGTGTGTGTGTATGTGGGTGTGTGTTGAAATTTCAGTAAAAATATAATTAGTTGCGGAAATATATCTACTGTCTTAGTCTAAGACGACGCTATCGGGCGAAATAAAAAAGAATATAATCTTGGTCCAGACATAATCTTTAATCAAAAGTTGTTTTTTTATTAAAGGTTAAACCTCAGCAAATACAAGGTATTATTTTATTTTCTGCTTAAGTCTTATAAGGTTGAAGCACAAGATTTATTATCGCAACAATAGTAATGTTGTATAATATGTTTTTTTAAATTATTTTATTCAGTATTATCAACAACCTCTGGAACATAAATGTGTTTTTTTTCACTTTTTAATATTTTTTAAACATTTTTGACCAGGAATATATATATATATATATATATATATATATATATATATGCATATATATATGTATAGATATGTATATATATGTGTATATATGTATATATATATGTACATATATATGTATATATATATGTATATATATGTATGTATATATATATGCATGTATGTATATATCTGTATGTATATATGTGTATTTATGCATATATATATGCATACATATATGTGTACACATGGTTATATATATCTATATGTCTATGCCAATATCTATATATATATATATATATATGTGTGTGTATATATCTATATATGTTAATGTATCTATACATACATGTGTTTATATAAATACATGTTTGTTACGCATATATAGGTATATATATATATATATGTATATATATAGCGAGAGATATGTGTGTATATACATAAGTGTATATGCATATATGTATGTCTATACACGTATATACATATGTGTGTGCTTACTTATATATATATATATATATATATATATATATATATATATATTGCTACTATTGTATAAAGCGAGTTTTATAGGTGTTGGAATTTGTTTCGTATGTACTCGTAAACGGCTATGACGTTTTTAGCTTTAATTTACAGGGATATACTTCAGCTGTCTGGGAGGGTTCTTAAGTAGATTTTATATCGGAATGCCTTAGGTAATCTAGAAAATCGATAATCGAAAATGTATCTTTATGAATGAAATTACATCACACTTTAATTCAACCTTTAATCACAAGTGTATTTGAGACGTGTTTTCCACGTCACAAGCATATATTAAGATGGGTCTGAATTTATAAATGAATGGTCCTGGATATGACCTTAAACTATATCCAGTGGCGAGGCCCCAGTTTGCGGGCTTTGGGGAGTGTGGAACCACCCTTTAATTTTTATTGCTCCCAGGGCCAATCTGACTCGGAGTGGTAGTACCTCTTAGGGTCCTAACTATGGGTTAAATAGAACCCGACTGTAAATAAGCAAATATATTCTATTAAAAAAATGCTCTTCAAAATCTTTGGATTCGTCATTAAATAACCCGAAAAGGGAAGATATGCCGTAAAACAAAAACAACCAACCAACCTCAAAATTAACACACATAACTTACTCCCACTAAAATAAACATAAACTTTACTTATAATCGACGGATTTTTGGAAATATTCTTATTTGCAGAAGTGAGTAATTTTTTTAAAAATAATTTGTTTCTTTTTCCTTTTTTTTTTTTCCTTTTTACACACTTATGAGCGACCGAGAATTTCGGTGTCAGTGTCTATAAAAAGAACTTCGACGAAGGAGCTTTGAAAAGCAGTGCTTAAACAAAAAAGGAAGAGTTCCTCCAATCTGCTACCAGGGTTAATGGGCTTCTTCAGTCTTCAACATACCCACGAAAGGATGCCTGAGCGTGAAATTAGTGTGATAGAAGGTGCGCAATCTCGAACCACACCTCTCCTGTAGCAAGTGAAGTGCATGCACAAGACGACTGGAAACAATGCCGAGATAAGCGGAGAGCACATACAGCGCCTAGAATTCGCAAATGGTCACCCATCTGATACTAACCAGGCTCAACGTTGTTTAACTTCGCTGATCAGACGAGAACCGGCGTGCCAACGCGTTTATGCCGTACATGCTACCAGAGTAACTCACCTCTAGTAACTGATTTTCGCTAAAAAAACGGGAAAACCCTTCCAGACAACTGTTTTTATAATACCGACTTTTATTGCATGTTTTTTAATCATATATGTTTGAATGTAATAATTTTGTTAGATTTATTTATATTTAGCCAAGAAAGAGTGTTGCTTTTTAGGTAAAAAAAGTGTTTTTGTCTTTACTATACAAGTTAGAAATTTACCCTCCAAACAGTTACCAAAAATTTTAGCGTCGATTACGGTCCATACTGAATTCTAGAAATTGTTTAAAGCGGGAGAAACTCAAGCTCGCACAAATTTCCACATTCATATGAATAAGCCAGCTTTATCAGACTCAGTCCAGAGCTACTATCCTGATTTCTTAACCTCGGGTTTTCTATAATCGAGCTAGGCATTGCGAACAAAGAGAGATCGAAAGGACTCTAGGGAATCAAAATAAATCGTCTTCTCAGGGATAATCCGGTATCGTTTCCATTCGATATAGCAGATTTGTCGAAGGATTGTCGCTTCAAAGAAAGAGATTTAGAGATGGCACCGCTCGTTTCAGTCGGTTGAAGAAAATGCTATTCGATGAAGTGAAAATCAGATTTGATTATTTTAAGCCCCTGAACTTCGTCGGTTTCTTTGTTTTAGTTTTCTTTTAGTCATGCATTATCCATCTCATCAATGTTCGATCAATCCCTTTTACCGTCTCTTGAAGAAAATGGACGTGAGATACTGAAACATATTCTGACATCGGCAGAACGCTTCCAAGTTTTTTCTGAAATAATTTTCTATTTAAATCGATCTAGACAATGCATGAAGTCACTTGATGTAAACTATAGAAAAATCTTTACGTAAACTAAAGTAAAATGTTATATAATAAAGAGAAACACTTCTCTTTTGATATAAACATCGTCAAATGAGGAAATAATATCTGGCAGAATGGTATTAGATTAATAGATGCTACCTTATACAGAGGAGGAGGTAGTGCATGTGAGGATAGTTCATGAGAGGAGCAATTATAATATACGTCTCCCTTAAAATGGGGAAGGTAAATCTTTTAGAAGTTTGTTTAATTAAACAAAAACTGTTCTACATTGATCATAAACGCAGTGATTGTGTGTTATTCTATGGCGCCATGACAGAAGGAGGCACAACCCCAAAAGGGGTATATTTATTTATTTATTATTTATTTATTCTTATTTATTTATTTTTTTTATTTTTTTATTTATTTATTTATTTTATTATTTATTTATTTATTTATTTTATTTATTTATTATTATTTTTTTTTATTTATTTATTTATTTTTTTTTACTCCTGTTAATCAACAACAATTTTTATTTAAATTTCGATTAAATTTCCAGGCGATGAGCGAGATGTTGGTTTACATTACATTCAATATCTGCATGTCAGTACATCCAGGAAGCAGGGAAGAAATTCCAACGTCTAGCAGTGTGAGAGTAGAAAAATAATTAGATTAGAAGGTTTTCTGACATGAAGGGATATATACAGTGAAGGAGTGGTATTCGGTTACAAACCGGGGTTTTAAGGAAATTTAAGACAGGGAGCTATGTAGGATAAGTTCATCAGAGTATTCTTTATCGTATTTATTGTATTCTTTTATTTTAGAACACCTTCAGTAAAGTAAAGCGTTCATTCATTTCTTTGGTCTGCTATGTAAGACTTCCAACGTTTACTTCAACAAACTCTCATATCCATTCACGCACATATAGACACAACGAACATTTATCTACGTACTAGTTCATATACACAAACACTCTGTAATATTCGTAAACTCTCTGTGTAAATAAATGTTCTTTGTACATATGTAAATATGTAATCCTGCTTTGGTGTACTTCATTTTAATGTCTTATTTGTACACGTAATGATTGCCCTTATTGTTGATTGTTTTCATTATACTGTACGATCTGAAAATGACGACATTCGACCCTTCGAACATGCAACCTTCACAATAACCGGTCCCATCAATCGACAGCCTTCTGATAATGAACAACCGGGCACATATCTACAACAGCACCCCCCACAACTGTAGTTTTAAAGCAAATAAAAATAAGTTCATCAAATAGACACCGGAATGCAACATTGCGGTGATTTGAGGATTGAGTACGTAGTTGATAATGGCGAACCTAATAGACCATTAACTTCCATTTGGACGTTGTTGTAAAGTAGGATCCTACTGGAAGAAGTACAAGCACTAACATGGCAAGTTCCTGCGTGGGGAAATTCTGGATTTGTAGATGTACAGGATACTTTCATTTGTTAGTAATCTTTTAGAAAGGCGTATTGGACATGGTCTCTTTGCAGCAACCTTCGCACTGTCGTTAATTCCTTTGTCGCCGTTTGTGCTGATTGCATATCAAGCAGATACGTTTACTTGCCAGAAAACATCCATGATAACAGAAGAGTTACAAAGCCACTGAACTGAACATTATTCTTAAATAGAAAAGGGAGTTTATCGGTAAAGATAGGAAAGTTAAATTAATAGATGTGTTATTATAGTTTTGCTTACAAAAATAAAGAAAAACGACCTCAAATTACGATATTAGTACCTGAGTCTGAAGGTATGAACCATGCACTGAACAAAGCAGAGTAGAGTAGAGAGGTAGCCCTAAATATGTTTAAAGCTTTTGACAGGGCATGTCACGGTGGTCTTATACGAAAAACCAGATCATAACGGGGCGGATACTTAACATAATTTAACCATTCTTAAACAAGAGGAGAATCTAGGTTGTTCTCGACGGTCGTACATCTAAACAACATGATATAAATCCGAATGTACATACTGGTTCTATCCTTGGACATTTATTATTCTTTATATTCATAAATGACCTCCCTGATAAAATTGCCTCAGAGATGGGTATATTTGCTGATGACACCACGCTCTATAACAGACACGAGGGAAAAACGAATGAACACATATCTAAGGAAATGGCAGAAACAATAGCGGAAGACCTTCAATGTGTAGTAGAAGAGGACAAAAATGGAGTGTCGCATTCAATGCTGCCAAGCCTAAGCTTATTTCCTTCAATAATTACAAGAAAACTTCTCAACCGCCGATAGCTATGACTGAAGATACATTACCTGAAAATACTTCTTTCAAACTCTGCGGCTTCACGTTTACAGGGACATGAGTTGGAACATATGCATTAACAATATTTCTAGGGCCACTGCGAGGAAGATGGGCTCTCTCTACCGTGCTAGAAAGTTACTTACGCCTGGAAGTATCCTATACATCTACAAGGTCACCATTCGCCTATGTAGGGAATATTTTTATCACATTTGGGCTTGTGGACCTGCTACTAGCCTCTCGTCCCTTGACAGGGTGAAAAAGAGAGTCGCCAATCTGATACGTCCTTAACTGTCATTCAAGCTTCAACCTCTGTCCCATCGACGGATCCCTCTGTCTGCTCTACATAGATTTCAATAGTGGATGCTCTGCCGAACTACAAGCACTTGTACCCTTTCGACGTAAATAGACTCGACAAACCGATAACCAGCAAAATCGAACACATACACAGTAGAGATCCCTAAACGGAAGAAGCTTTTCTACTCTAATAGTTTATTCCCCGGATCTGCTAAACTCTGGAACTCCCTTCCGGGTTCCTGTTTTCATAACCGTACTGACATGCAGAAGTTCAAGTGAAATGTGTATATATATATATATATATATATATATATATATATATATATATATATATATATATATATAGTCATTTACATAGAGTATTGTTTTGCTGGATCACAGCTCATCTGTGTGGCTATACAGGCAACTACCACAAGCCAGGATCGAAACCCGATCTCCCATACGACGTTACTTATCTCGGTTCGAAGTCTACTCTAAGATCAATATTTATAAGTGCACGGTAATGATTGGAACAGCACAGATGTAAACTATAGTAATTAGAATTCCCTATAATTAGATTTTAAAGGCAATGCTGATCAACAATTTGTTTGCATTGTACTGGGATACGACTTAGGAAAAACATTCATTTATTTTATTAACGTTTAGATTAAGGTACAGGTAGAGAGTAACGGAAACTGTAGCTAGTGGTTTTAGTTTAACGAGTGTGTGTTTTTATTTGCTGTTAAAGTTTTACAAATAGTATCCATAAATTGGTGCTCAGAATGCAATTGCAATCAAAATATCGATACAACATGGGCAGACCTGCAAGGTAACTTATGCGGAAATAGGTTGGGTAGAAGAGAAAAGGGTATCACCTACCAGATTTCAAAACCGGTTTTGAACTCTGTCACGGCAGGATAGTATGCTTGGAGCAGATCTTGCCCTGGTGTTACAGGAGTATTATGTCATAAAATGTATTTGGCTCTTACAAAGGTAGAGAGATTAATCGGCAGTGAGATATCTAATGAAGCGGTAGAATGATCCATTTTCCCGGCGATCTTAACAACAGACTTACGTATTTGATCCATTTCAGATCGGGAGTGAAGGTCAGTACTGAAAGCTTGTCCAGATGTGGTGCATCCAGAAGATGACAAACATTCAGTTAATTTGAAGCCATATGTCAGAAAGATTATGATTAAAAGAGAGAAGCTTGGTTTCATATAAGGAGCAATATTCCGATGGATAAGATGGCATAACATAAATGAGAGAAATTAATTGAGTGCTATAGCATTGATAGTAAAATAGATTCTTAGATTTCAAATGCATTTATATTAACCAGCCCCCCTTTTCCCCATTGCACCATGTGCTCAAAGTAAGACAAGAGCGAATTAGAGCGAGCCTAGTTATTTCCGACATTTGTAATATTGCAATATATAGTAGTGTAGTGTGCAGAAATATCTACGATTATATAAAAAATTAGATTAAAGAGAGCATTCCTGAATATTAGGTAAACCGTTAGGTCAAGGATTGAACCCTGAATGACACATGTTAATAGATATATGAGCTTCTGATTTCTGCCCACCGACAACTAGTCTTTGTTACCTCTCAGATTTGATAATAAAGGAAATATGTTCAGATATTTCGTAGCTGGTAATTTTGTGGAGTGGGCTTGTATGCCATAGCCGATAAAAAGAAAAAAAACAACAACTTTGATATGTTAAGAGCAATTGTCCATGAACGAATCAAACGTGATATTATAATGAATACACCAGCAGTGGATCTAGCAGAATCGAAAGTATATTACATGTCAATAAGTAGTTTTATTTTTTGATTAAGTTGTTCACATCTTTATTTAACACAGATTCAATCACCTTATTCGGACCGCACAGAAGATTGATTAGTCTGCACTGTGAAAGAGATGACAAGTAAACTGCCTACTTTATTTAATCACCACATGAATTAATACACGAAAGCATAATTTTATGAGTAAACTACAAGTATTTACTTCAACTGCGCTCACTATATTGTTTGAGCTAGGTAACACATTATAAAAATATATAAAGCATTTAAGCTACACAGCATATTCCGCATTTAACCCACGCTAGGATTCGTCAAGCTTATATATATATATATATATATATATATATATATATATATATAGGGTGAACCCCCCCCCAAAAAAAAAACACACAGGACATTCAATTGTTTTTCTGGGCATTTCACAGTCAACAGTGACAAAAAAGGCCGAAGACCCTAGTGTTTTGATTTGATATTTTAAATGTAATAAACTAGTTATGACCAAAGTTTCATTTCATTCGGACAAAACACTAAGAAACGGGTCCTAATTAGAGTTGGAGCCCGTTTTTTTTTCGGATCACCCTTTATATATATATATATATATATATATATATATAATAAATTCCACAGCCAAAAAACGTCGCAGCCCACAAGACTCATGCCAGTCAAAGAAGCGGAAATCTAAGACTCGAGTTTCGCCCTCATTTGGCCTCATCAGTTAGACAGATCTGAACTCAGGATTCGAAACCCGAGCCTCTTTCATGCAAGGCAAGCACTCTAGCACTGCAACAACTGAGTAAACGCCCTGCACACAAGAATTTTTATTAACCAACACAGATCAAGCAAACCGCGCCGAAATCCGACTGTGAAATGAACCTACTTCGTCTCAACAAGGGACGCGGTCATCCAACCAAATATATATATATATATATATATATATATATATATATATATCACATGCATACAAACATTAGAGTAGGCATCTGTTTCCCTGATATTTATTTAGTCAAAATTCTGTTTAGGAAAAGGCCATATCTTACGGGAAGGACAACGTGAAGGTCGTCAATATACGAAGTAAAAGTGACTTTTGGGGAACGACATGAATTCGAACTTGGGCCACCCAGTTTTTCAGTCCGTGTCTTTACCAACTAGATCCATGCCAACGTTCAATAGTGCAAATCATTTTATACGTACAGGCACTAATGTTTCATGCTTAATCAACCATCAGCGTACGAAGTAATAATTACTGCTGGTCGGGAAATTCGCAAAACGAATTTTGGATTCATTCGATATGATGCTGTTTATAAGTAATATCGATTTCACAACTTCATTAGATTTTTTGATGTTTATATATATATAAGCATAATCTCAAACAGAGAAACAGAAAAGTTTCATACAAGCAAGCAACCATATCTACAACGGTGTTATTTATGTAAATAAATATTGGATGACTTGAACGTACGCTCTGATCCTTTACGTGTATATGTAAACTTATATATAAGGATGTGCACAGAATAACTGCATATATGTTTAATGCATTATTACTAGGTCTAATGGAATATCTCACGTGCGTGTACATTTTTGCGTCTGCGCGTAAGTCTATACGAATAAAGAAAGGAAGGGGCGGGTTTGTAGCAGAATGCGCTGTCATGTGATTTTTAATCCTTGATCGGTATTATCGATAGGATTCAATCTGTTCGCCATTGATTTCGTGTGGTATTTACGCCTTTAGAAAATCCTCCTTTTCTTTTAGGATGAAAGCGATAAAAGAGTGGAAAGAAGAAAACTTTGGGATTAGTGTGCGTTCTAGCGACTCACTCTCCAGAGCAGAAGAGTTTCTCAGAGTTGCGGGAAAGTTTATAACTTTTGGAAAAAGGATCGATATATTGTGTGCTTGCACTTTATTCGAAGTTCATCGAAGGAGGCTCACATACAGGCACTAACATAACACACTTACACATACATTACACTCACGCATACGCATTCACGGAAACTCGAAAACATACAGGCACAATCATACATACACGCACACACACACCCACACACACATATATATATATATATATATATATATATATATATATATATATAGAGAGAGAGAGAGAGAGAGAGAGAGAGAGAGAGAGAGCGAGAGATTAAGAGCGAGAGAGAGAGGGGAGAGACACACATATATATGCAATTTACTATGTGTGTGTGTCTGTGTGCGTGTGTGTGTGTGTACATATAGCATCTACACGTAGGGAAGGCCGACGTTATTAGAGATTTTAATTATTTTAATTTAGGTTTTGAATAAAGATTTTTTAAAAAATATGTACAGTAAAACCCGGGAGAAGAAAAATAATAACAAAATACAGCACAGTATGTAATACACATGTATATAATCAAATAACATTATAACTAACACCGAAAGACGGGGGAAATGCCGTAACCAGCAACCTTCAGAAAATTTATCCTTAGGCTAAACTATCTCGGGTTTCTAATATACCATGTTTCAATTGTGCTTTAAACGGAAACGATAATTTCGAAAGCTTTCCATATCAAGAACAAAAGAAAAAATACGATTCTGATTCCAATGGGATTACCAATTTAAAGTACTAAATTCCCGATTCGGGATATAATTACTGATTCTGTTTCAGATTCTTTATAAATTTCTATATAGTTAGTATATGTTTATCATAGTTCCCGATTATTGTAAAAACAAATGTTTTATATGCAGATAGTTTTCTAGCGTAAAAATGTACTCCTGGGTGATGACCTGTGAATTTCAGTTTTACTGATAGATTATTATGAATAAATATTTATTGTTTTATAGTTAGTAACTGCAGCAAAATTGTTTTGCTTTAAACAGAATCAAATAGAAAAAGACAGTCAAAATAATTGTTTCTTCTCATTAGAATACAAACAAGACCTCCGATTTTTCTGGTTACCGATAAATCATCCTAAAATTTATATATATATATATATATATATATATATATATATATATATATATATATATATATATATATATATATATATATATATAAAGTTTTTGGAGAACAAGTATGTTGAGAAAGAGTTTAGTAAAAATCAAAACATATTTAATATTCGGAAAGAAAACAAACGTAGAGGTTAAAGTTCGTGGGGTTTCAGAAGAAATACTTTCTTTCCCGTCAGAGGGGGGAGTTAAGAAAATGCATGAATAAATTTTGCTTGTAAATTATTTAAAAAAGTTAGTATGAAAAGGATAATGCTAGCGTAAAAAATAAAATATAGAACGAAGTGGGGGAAAAATATACATATATATATATATAAGTTTGGGATGGTTTATCGGTAACCATATATATATATATATATATATATATATATATGTATATATATATATATAGTAAGTTATAAAATATATATGGCGATTAAGCTACACTGAATATTCCGCGGTTCATCCACTCTAGGACACTTCAGGCTTATGCGCATTAGCCTGAAGAGTCATAGAGTGGATGAAACGCGGAATATTCAGTGTAGCTTAATCGCCATATATATTTTATAACATATTAACTAGCTCTACCTACGTATTGAGCACTTTTGAAGTAAATACTTAAAGTTTACGCACAAATATATACTTTCGTATATTAATTTTATGTGAGTAAATTAAGTAGTCATATATATATATATATATATATATATATATATATATATGACTACTTAATTTACTCACATAAAATTAATATACGAAAGTATATATTTGTATATATATATATATATAGTCATCCACATACAGTACATATTCGCTGTTTCACAGCTCATCATGTCGGATAGCCAAGCAACTACTTCAAGCCAGGATCGAAATCCGACCGCCAAAATGACAGTCGGAGCTTTTAACCGTTGCGCTTTCAGCTGCTGCTATGAGGACAGTAAATTACCAATGTTTTGACATTGTTCAAATACATAAGACCAATTTGTTTACACAAAGAGCACCGCTTAATTCGCTAATGGCAATGTGTATATCACTTCCCAATATGCTCAACCTAAGATAGGAGCATTATATAATATATTTGCCCCGCGTACAGGTGTGCTTAATAAGACTATGACAACAAAATATTATTTCCCTTATTTTGATTCTGAGGTATATATCCATTGATATCTTTTATGTGTTCTTTTATGTAGAGTGATGTGGTTCTCGGTTGATTTGCCTAACTGTGTCGGATATATACTGGAGAGTCCAAACAATTAAAAGAATATGAAGTTCTTATAGCCCTAGTTATTAATATATTTTTATTATATACATGTGGATTGTATACTGTACTTTATTTTGTTATCAGTTTTTACTGCTGTATCCTGGAGTTCTACTCTCTCTCTCTCTCTCTTTTTCTCTCTATCTCTCTCACGCACACACACACACACTATATATATATATATATATATATATATATATATATATATATATATGTATGTATGAACAAACAGTTTATGAAATATGTTAAAAAAATATGTTAAAACAGTGATAATTTTATAAATATTAATTCTTTATTATCAAGCTTTTATATCTGGCTGAGATAATTTTATAAATAGTAATTCTTTAATATTTATAATTTACTTTAATTTTACCATCTTGGATCATTTTGGTAAATTCAATTGTAATTAGCATTATATATATATATATATATATATATATATATATATATATATATATATATATATATATATATATAGTAAGTTATATAGTATATATGGCGATTAAGCTACACTGAATATTCCGAGTTTCATCCACTCGTGGAATATAGTGTGGCGTAATCGTCATATATATTTACTAACCAGCTCTACCTACGTATTGAGCACATGTATATTTACTAACTAGCTCTTCCTACGTATTGAGCACTTTTGATGTAAATACTTAAAGTTTACGCATAAATTTATACTTTGGTATATTAATTTTATGTGGGTAAATCAAGTATATATATATATATATATATATATATATATATATATATATATATAATGTGTGTGCCCGTTGTTCGTGTATTTATTGTTATTCATGCCTATAACCTTAACTTTCAATAATTTTTCTTAGAACCCAACATCCACTCAGTTTATTTTTATGTGAGACTTTTGATCTTTCTCATCATTCAAAAATTATGTCACTTTTTTTTTACTTAACTCTTTTTCTGAATGTTTTTTTTTATATTAAATTAAATGTTGTATAATTTTGATAGATTAAATTATAAATTAAACAGTATTCTAAAATAACTGTTTTAACATGCTTTCCTTGTAATAAATATACAACTATAAGACGCAAGCAGAAGCTAAGATTTTCAAACTATTAACACCTTTTATTCCTTTCGATCATCAACATATCAAAATGGCCGATAGAAATAAAAAGAGTTCGGTCTGTCGCCCAGTGAGTTCGCTGATTTAAATTTCTTAATGAACTATATTAATATAAATGTCTATCTGATATTTACGTTTGTCGAACCGTGGGGTGTTTGAGGTGATTGTGATATTGCGTAGCGCATTCCAAGTGTCTTTATTATTTCATCTGCTTTTGTAATAGTGGTGGTGCCACTGAGCATCCTCTTAGTGGCCGAAGCTTTGGATGAGGTAGCCGGCATCGCGCCCACTTGTTATACTTGGGTGAGTAAAGGTAGTTTGGAGAAGGTGAAATGACTTTGGGAGCTCGTCGTGACAGACTTTGAACACACCGGGATAATATTTATGATCATTAAGTGTGAAGTGTTATTGAGAAAATTGCAATGAGTATTAATTCGAATACAATCGTGTTGTGAAATTTCGTAATTATGAAAAAAAAAGTAGGCACAACGCATATTTATTTGTGCGTGTTGGAATGTGTACGCTTCATGATCAGGAAAGTGAAACAGAATTTCAGAACAGAATATTTTAAAAGGGTTTTACTAATTGCGAAGTCAATGTTTTACGGGGAAATATGTTCACGGAAATGAATGAACGGGATGGAAGTATTTTCATGTAAAGCGCAGAAATTTTCACATGATCTTTATCAAAGTGTCATGCAATTATCATCATGACAAAAACATGTTTCTAAAGAAGTAGAAATAGCTAGATTGGATGTATCAGAAGAGGTAAGAGTGTCGGAGAACATCCGTGTGTGTGAAATATTTTGTTACACCTTAGAAAACGTCAGTGAAAAAGTATATGGTAAGAAGTATAGAGTGGGTGATGAAGTTACAGTGTATGAGATGAGAATGGGAATGATAGCGCCTGAAAATAGATCGCACAAGGGAATTGACTAAAAAGAAATGCACAGTTCTCGCCAAATCACCAAAGTTAGGTAACGTTGAACCTGGGTAGTATCAGATGAGTGACCGTTTGGGAAGGTGAGATGCTGTGTGCACTGCGAGGTAAAATACCAGGTTGGGAAACTGACTCGGTCTATGCTTCTCTCGAAGGTAGATGAGCCTCTCTTAAACCGTTGTAGACAACCAATCTAGTGATGACCTTACGATAAGAAAATACCCTTGATAGCCCTGGCGAAGCATCAAGCATTCAGCTACGAACAAGATTTGAATTGCATTATAAACTCGTGTAGTGAGTGCAATCTCGGCAGATAACTGAAGCCGCCGTGTTCAAGAAAGTGGTTCAAGGGAGGGTGGTTCAAGGGAGGGGATGACGCTGCAGAATGATGGATATGCTAAAAGAGTCCTGAGTCAGTTGATCGCTTTATATCAGGGTCTAGCGGATTGGATCAGAGGGATTACATCAGAAGAATTGAGAACCCGAGGCTTCTGGTAAACTGGGAGGTTTGTAGAAAGTTCGGGTTGAATGTGATGGGAAGTGGCTTAAGGATGTATCTAACCAAATAAGAAAGAATGAGGATGGCATACTGGAAGCATGGTATGGAAAAAAATTGATAGCTAGGCAATCGGAACATAATCGTCCGGAATTTGTCGTAAATGTCAATGTCTCAAAGTAGTTAAAAATCATAGATTTTCACTGACAAGAAGTGGAAGTAGCTAGACTGGCTGTACCAGAAGAGCTAACACTGTCGGAGATTGGCTGTATCAGAAGAGCTAACACTGTCGGAGATTGGCTGTATCAGAAGAGCTTACACTGTCGGGGAAGATGTGTGAAATATGTGATTTAGAAGCAGAAGGAAAAAATGTAGCAATTACACCCTGTTGACAACGGCTGGAAAACGTATGCATAGGTTAAAACCCAATGTATAGTAACTAGGCTAACTGTTATATCAAATTGTCTGAAAGAATGTGTGAAAAAATAGAAATCTCTGATCTGTTGGGCGGCATTCAGACCGCTGCTATTGCAGGTAGCACGGATACAATTAGGAACATTATTGATCTTTAGATCTCCATGTTTGAAGCCGGGATTTATTATTATTATTATTTTTATTATTATTATTATTATTATTATTATTATTATTATTATTATTATTATTATTATTATTGTTATTATTATTATTATTATTATTAATATTATTATTATTATTATTATTATTATTATTAATATTATTATTGTTATTATTATTATTAATATTATTATTATTATTATTAATATTATTATTATTATTATCATAATTATTATTATTATTATTATTGTCATAATTATTATTATTATTAATATTATTATTATCATTGTTATTATTAATATTATTATTAATATTATTATTATTATTATTAATATTATTATTATGATCATAATTATTATTATTATTATTAATATTATTATTATTATTAATATTATTATTATTATTAATATTATTATTATTATTAATAATATTATTATTAATATTATTATTGATATTAATATTATTATTATTAATATTATTATTATTATCATACTTATTATTATTATAATTATCATAATTATTATTATTATTATTATTATTGTTATTATTATTATTATTGTTATTATTATTATTGTTGTTATTGTTATTATTATTATTATTAATATTATTAACATAATTATCATTATAAATATTATTATTAATATGTTTATGTTATTGTTGTTGTTATTATTATTATTATTATTATTAATAATATTATTGTTGTAATTGTTTTGTTGTTATTGTTGTCATTTTATTGTTATTATTATTATTGTTGCTGCTGTTGTTGTTATTGTTGCTGTTGTTATTGTTATTGTTATTATTATGTTATTATTATTATTATTATTTATTATTATTATTATTATTATTATTATTATTATTATTATTATTATTATTATTATTATTATTATTATTATTATTATATTCCGCAATATATTTTCAAACTACAATTGTTGGGTAATAATAGAAATTGCATAGCAGTGCTTACTTGAACCTCGTCGGGCACACATTCGCAGACCGGCGGCGCGTTTTAGCATACCTTTCTCTCTGGACTGCCAACTTTTGAGCACTGTATTTTAATTCAGAAGCGGATGAGTGTTTGCACTGAGACGTGTCATCTTACTATTGATTTGTTATCATAACACTGAAAATCTCATCAACTATTATCCTCGAGTGGCATTGGTTGAAACAATATAGTGTTTTGTGAGATAACGCATACGAATATT
The DNA here is from genome assembly GCF_053919585.1 of Euprymna scolopes. Taxonomy (NCBI): domain Eukaryota; kingdom Metazoa; phylum Mollusca; class Cephalopoda; order Sepiida; family Sepiolidae; genus Euprymna; species Euprymna scolopes. Next base: position 27,507,609 of record NC_136513.1, on the reverse strand, counting down.
ACATTGATATTTATCGATCCTCCAATACTGAAATACCATAGAGGGTGTGTTTGTATGTAGGGGGATTGACATAAAAGATTAGTAACTTAGACAAATATTTTTCATTTCAAATCTTTTAATCCTGTTAATAAGATTAAAATAGCACAGATAATCTTCTGAATAAAAAGAAAAATAGCATAATTAAAAATATAGAGAAATATCTGACAAAATTCATAATTAATTCATTCATATATTAAAAACGTATTCTTTATCATTGTTTAAGGTTAGAGTATATATTGCTGTTAAGGATAAAATGTATGCTTTGTTAGTGTTACAATATAAAATGTTGTTAGTAATCTATAATATAAATCTCACCTTTTTTAATGTATGCATGCATGTTTGTATGTCTGCCTGAAACTTTCCACAGAGGCGATGGAATTTATCGAGATCGGTATCGTTTTACAGCTCGACCTATCCGACGAAAAATATCGCATAATTGGTTATAAACATTTATTCCTTAACCCTTAACTGGCTACTTTTCTTCAGGGAGGGGGTCGCTTTTTTCGACAATATTTTCGAGAGTCATTCTCTTTTTTCGATTGACTAGCCATAATTTAACCCTTTGCCACGTCCGATATATGCAACATCAAAGACGCCACGCTTTTTTTACGTTCGCTTCCTCCTTCATGATAATTGTTCGAGCCTGCGCGCCTACTACAACTCAACACTTCCCCACAAACACCCGGGCAACGCCGGACAGTCAGAATAGTATAACCTATAATTTTATTACTGTTACATTATGTAACATGCTTAGTCTTAATATATCTATCTATCTATCTATCTCTCTCTATCTCTCTCTCTCTCTATATATATATATACATATATATGTATATATATATATATATATATATATATATTAGTTGTGGGATAGAATATGTAGTTTTTGAAGTATTACAGTATATAATGTCGTTAGTGCTAGAATAGAATGTTGTTAGTGTTTGAATACATAATTGTGTTAGCTATATAATATAGGGTATTTGAAGCATTACAGAATACGAAGCCCATTCTAAAAGTAATGCCTTCTGTCTTTCATTGAGTCCTAATTTATATGAGTGGATTGTTATGGTGACTGAACTCATGCATTTATGGTCTACAAGTTTTCTCGCTTTGCTGTAGATATTGAGGGTGAGACATTCTAAAAAATATATTGTCATTGTCGTGTTAAAAGCATGGATGCGTCATTAAATTCCTAAATGCAGAAGAATTGAATCGAAAAGCATTCATCGGCGCCCGTTGAACACTTACGTAACCGATGCAGTTAATCCCAGCACATTTAGGAGATGGGGGCGTCGATTCCAGAGTGCATACAGAGATTTGAGTGACTAAGTGCGCTCAGGACATTTGCGACCAGTGCATCAAAAGAGACCAGCAAAATTACGTTTTAGAATGGTTGTGATCGTGTAGAAAATAGTTCTGCAGCACAAATTGCCACTTGTTTAAATGAGATCACTCCCATCTTGATAGCTCTTTAACGTTTTAATTATTGAGTTAAAAAATTGGATCCTTTACTTTTTGAACGAATCCTGGGCATATTTAAAATATGTAATGTTTTAACGCAAGAGCAAGAGACAACTAACATGATAGTGAAAAATATAGGGTTATTGGATAAGACGAAAGAAGAATAGGTAGAGGTTCGTTTAAAAATATGTGTCATGTCTTTTTGTGTTGGTTTCTTTCCTTCATTTAAACTTTTTTTTAAAATTTATCACTATTTTCGTAATACGTTTTCCTTTAATATAATATATTCTTTTAAGAATATATTTTTTCTATAACGTATTATTTACCTCTTGCCCTCTTATTATATTTAATTTGGAGTTTTCCTTTTTTTTTTCTCTATACTATTACCTCACTTGTACATGTAATTCCTTATTCATTATTATGTAATTCATTAGATTACTTCTTTTTCTTCATTTTTTAAAAATTTCTTACAGTGTTCCTACTAAGCCACAGTTACTATAAATACAAGTTTATAAATTCAAATATGTGGACTACTGGATCACATCAGAGGGAAGGTACAGTACTAAAATACAAAGTCGTATAACCACGGTCAAATTTGCCTTCAAGAGACTGTCATCAACCATGACCAAAAGAAACATTAAAATTGACACCAAATTCACACTACTCTGAACGTACGTTTGTGTATGGTCTGTTCATTTATACGGTTTTGGGTGCTGGAAAATGATCAACAGCACGAGAAATCTAACTAGCTACTGAAACTTGGTTCCTGGGGAGAATTTTATAGTGTGCTAAACAAATAAAAATGTATTAAAAATGACAAACACAGAACGGTAACTAATCAAGAAGCCAAATGAGGTTCAGGTGTCATGACTAAAAAAACAGTGGAATAGAGGTGGATGAAAAGACACTGCTGTTAATGCCTGTACGAGGAAAGACACGACTTTAATGAATGAATGAATGAATGAATGAATGAATGAATGAGATTGTCTCTATGTCTTATAATTTTCTTTTGGTTTAATGTTTACTTGTCTGTTTATTTTCATTTGTGTTTTGTTTCTTACTTTTATAGTACATTAACAGAAATGGATAGACTGTTGTAATTACCGTCTACTCTATCACTTTGCTTGAAAAATGTTTGGGTTTTACACTTCCTCTCTTGCATTTCGCCGTGAAAGAATAAACAGTATATATTTTATTTAAACGCTGGATATCGAGCTACAAATATGGTTCTATACATACGTATTTGCAAATCAGTGTGGACACCAAGATGCTATTATCTACTTCGGACAAATTTACATACGATATGTATTTCATCAAAACAAGATATGTTCTAAATTTTACATTTGATTCGATCGACATCACCACATAGAGTTATAAAAAAAAACACCTGAGCTAGAGGTATATCCTGTTTCTACTCTAGACTTGTTTCTATACACATGTATTACATTTTCTAAAAATAGGATATCTTTGAAGTGTTTAGGTCGGTCGTGTGTTATAGCGATACTAAAAGTACACTTATAAATTAGTAACTGCTCTCATTGCCGTAATTTGTAAATTTTTTCTATAAGGATTCCGTATTAAATGTTATGTAGTTTATCTTTACTTGTGTTTTTTTATAAGAACCACGCAAATATTACACACCCACACAAACACACACACACGCATATATATATGTATGTATATATATATATATATATATATATATATATATATATATATAGAGAGAGAGAGAGAGAGAGAGAGAGAGAGAGAGAGCGAGAGAGGTAGAGAGAAAAAGAAACAGAGAGAAGGAGAGAGGGAAAGAGAGAAAAGGAAAGAGGGAGACGCTATTTATTTGTTTTTGTTGTTGTTTTTTTTCGATACGATTTGAATGAATTTAATTATTTAAACGAAAATTCATTTTTACCTTAATGCGAGGTGGAACCATTCTCTATTTTACCAATTTCGTATCACCAGATGAGGAGCGGTATATATATGAATAACAAGATGAGATTATAGCGTTTATAAAACGTTAATGTAGCGAAAAAATAACAATAAGAACGTTTCAATGTTGTTCATATCGCTAAAAAAAACGCAAACAACAAAACTAAAATTTAAAAATCTGCTATAAAATTACGAGCGATTGCGGTACAATATCCGTCTGTAGATCCTTGTGTCATGAGTTCGATGCTTACCTATGATGACGACAGAAAAAAACTAGATTCGGCGTTTCATTCACTCTAGGATTCGTCAGGCTTATACGCGAATTCTGTGGTTGTTTATCATTTTTATATGATCCTTTTCTGTTGAGGATTTTAGTTAGCCAATCAGCTTTCTAGTATCCACCGCGCCCCTTTCTATCAGCCAATGGGCATGCATTTATCGAACAAAGGATCTGTTTTAAAACTAGTTTTGTGGATTTTTATATATAAATATACATATGTGTACATACATATATACACATATATATATATATATACATACATACATATATGTGTGATCGTTTATGCATAGCCATGTTTATTTAATTTATTTATTTGCTTATTTTCTATTGTTTTTGTTAGTTTTAAAACTGTTTTGTATCGCTATCCTAGAGTAAAGCGTAGCTTAATCGCCATATATATTTTATAAATTACTAACTAACTCTACCTACGTATTGAGCACTTTTGAAGTAAATACTCAAAGTTTACGCATAAATCTACACTTTCGTATATTAATTTTATGTGAGTAAATGAAGTAGTTATATATATATATATATATATCTATATATATATATATATATTGTTAAGTTCTCACTTTTTCCTACTTATTTAAATTCAATTTTTTATATATAAAAATCGTTCGTTTTGCTTTCTTACGTGCATCGCGTGATGCACACCTTATTTCTTCCGAACTTCGTATGGGTCTCATTCGATGCAAATTTCACACTAGCACATTCTCAGAAAATCTCTTACTATGAGTTCATACTTATTTACTTTCATAGATGTATACATTCCATACGTCTACACACACATATGCGTATATATATATATATATATATATATATATATATATATATATATATATATATATATATATATATATATACATATATATATATATATATATATATGTGGGGGTGTATGTGTGTGTGTACTTATTCTTATATTTTTTATTACTTTTATTTTGTCAGATGTGAGTTGTACAGATAGTCTTCATCCGTTTTGCGACAAAACTAAGAATCTTGTTTGCTGCTTAAGCATCTCTAATCGACCACAAGCTTTTCGGATAAGGCATCTCTTAAGATCACTCTAGCTTGAACTACAGAATCGCCCACTTCCCCGGAATAACCGGCATCGCTGTTTTCTGAATCGTCCGCCAATAAATACACGTCATCTTCCGAATCCTGATTTTTTTTTTTTCGGATCGGTGATTTTTCGTCTGAATTGAATTATTATTTATTTTCGTATTTCATTTATAATTGTATGATTTTTGTTTTCCTTTTGGAACGATAAGAAAATTAATATAATCTCAGTATTGATTTCATGTAAGCTTTTCAAGTTCATATTTTAGTTACTAACTTTCAGAACTTTTATCGGAAAGAATTATAAAAACTTTTTTCAACTACCAGTTGCCATGGCTAATTGATCCTCCCTATAAGAACCCAATGTTAGAACTGGTCGGCATTATTTTAATAGATAATATAAACTAGCACAAATTCGTAGCAGATGCTGCTATGTCTGTTGCTAATAGGATATACTCTTTCTACCGCACTTATAAAACTCGACACAGCTATCAGGATTCTACACCTCTACAAAACAATTATTCTCTTATATATCAAATAGTGTGGGGATACATCAAACACACTACAAACTAGGATAAGTTTCTAATTACACATAATACATAAATGACATGAAGTTACCACTGCAATATTGCATCCATTTGCTTGTTTTACAAACTTTACAATAAAGTAAACTCCAACGAAAAGCTGGACTTGTGTCTGCACAATCTAAATACCTCCAAGTTACAGAACAATCAGTAAACTCCAACGAGTTCATTAAAAAAAAATCCCGTCATAGCAGGCCACCTGGCATTGCGTTGCCGTAAAATGCGCATAAATAATATGTTTTAATTAATGCAAAATTCGAATTTATTATAATAATAAATATCGCAAGTATCATACGCAATTTTAAATGTCTTATAAATTGACGTAAAAAACGGGACATACACGAAACATGAGAATGATAGTAATAGGAGCGTTTTTTTATTCAAAACAGTTCACTTATTGTAAGTAAAAGAAAAGTGCTCCAGCTGAGATCGTAACGAAAATCAAATAATGCTGAATTAATAACGGTAACCTTTGGGCCAGTTTGCCACAGATTCTAAAATTGTTTTCAAACCTACGTATTTAAACAAAAGAAGCTGGCCATATGGACGATCGCGTATATGCAGTCCTGAAACATTTGACAAACAGATAAAATTCTGACGACACTCAATAACAATATTTCAATTTTAACCTATTATCAACCCTTCATTCCGGACGAAAACCGACTAAAGCGTATCTAAATGCTTATATACCCAATTTCAAGTCTGGATATTAAGCATTCGTTTAGTGTATAGGTTGTTAAGTGTACGTAACCACACATTTTCACTTTTATATATGAACTAGCGAGGGGTACCCGGCGTTGCCCGGGTGTTTGTAGGTGTGTGTGAAAAACAAACAGGTGCCCGTGAAAAAAAAGCCTTGACGACGCGCAGTTGGAAAATAGTAAAGTGTGATTGACGTGACGGCGATAGATATTCAGCAGTTAGCGTGATGTTCGGGACAGTTTTTAATGAGGTCAATAAATCGGTTTGTTTGTTTTTAAAAACCCGCTCCCTCGTCTCGAAATGAAAGCTACCGTCTGATATGACGAAGTCGACATTGACCAAACTGGCTCTGGGCCTGTGATTAAAGTCGAGGTTCGCTTTTTTTATACCGAAAACCAAATGTGACGCGTGCCGATGCGGGAAATTTGGAATAATTACGTTTGAAGGTCAATAAAATTAAATAGACAGGTTAGCTCCGTGGTTAAGTGTGAGATATTAGAATTTATAGATGATATAAAAAGTTTTAAGAAGTTGTGAAGCGAGCGAGCGCTTTTCTGAAAGAAGCCTTTTGTGGACATCGAGGAAAAGCGTACATACATACATACATACATACATACATTTTCGCTTATATATATATAGATTGCCTATAGGTGTAGTTATATACCTACAAATGTGTGTTTTCCTTCGTTATAACATTATTATGAAAAGACTAATGCTTCTATGTTAATATTATTCAAACATACATTTTTCCTAATCATACATTACTTAATCATAGACAGGCGATCAAATATATACATATATATATATATATATATATATATATATATATATATATATATATATATATATATATATATATATATATATATATATATAGAACAAATGACAAAAAATTATATTCCAAAATTCATGATGTTGGCCATCTTATAATGTATTCCTTTCAATCAGTCGATGTATACAAGTGTTGCTTCATTTTTAGAATGAATGTAAAAATCAGCGTTATAGTTATAATAAGATATATCTATTGTAAAGCTACTAAGACCCAACTGTATATATTTTTTTATATATACTCATTAAATTAACGTCTATAACTTCATTTCGGAAATATTAGTTAATTTACTTAAATATATATATATATATATATATATATATATATATATATATATAACACATAGGATGTAATTAAAGTAAATAGGAGAGGGGATTTAAAGTATAAGGAAAACCTAGGTAAGATACAGTCTATAATTTTAGGTCTAAACAATATTTATAAATCTTATTTACTTGAGTTAAAATTAGAATTAATTTTAACTTAATCATACATTTATTTAATTATTATTAACGTAACATGTTTTCAGATAAAGAAAATCTGAATCATATTATTAGAGAATTAGGATATATACAATGATAACATAATTATTCTTAAATAAAGAGCAAGTTCGTAAAATGTTTATTAAAAATATTGTCGTATGTAGAATTGAGTTAAGTTTGCGAAGTGTAAAAATTTAAAATATTACTTTCAATATAAATAATAATGATGGTGCTGATAATGTATAATAATATGAATGAATATATAAATGAATAAATAAAAAATAAAGTAAATGGAAGTAAATAATTAATTTACAATTCAACATTAACCAATATGAAGCATAACTTAATAACTTATGATTATCGATTGAAATAATATGTAATACTAACGTTTTGTATTGGAAAAATTAGTGAATTAAGTGTAAATATAAATCGATCTAATTTTTAAAAAAATAATATTGAATGAAATGCATTACAACTATATTAAAATCAAAAATGAATTATTAGTTGGACATGGATGTATATACCGTGTGAAGAATTAATAAATATTACCACAGCATATTTCCGAAGATTTATTCGAAGGGAGGTAACTCTGCTGCATATATTAATTTAATTATGGACAATTACGACATAAATAATCAGAGTATTCTAAACTTAACAAAAGGTAAGTATAGTCCTTGAATTGTATGATATTAAAAATTATAATTGTAAGTATTGAGTTGTTTGATTTTAATAGCTAATAGATTTGAATTATGCATAGTCTTCAATTCAGATAATTTTTTTAGTTACGATAACTGACTTCATAATTTGCTGATATTATTTTCATAAATATGTATACATAACTTAGAATTAATACATTTACTAATTATTAAACAGAACATTTTGGTAGAAGATTCATAAATTAATCAAAATTTTTAGTATGAATAGTTGTGTTTTTTTGGTAGCTCGGTTTAGTTTCGTATAGACAAACATATAATATTTAATAATTTGTAGATATTATTTTCATAAGTATGTATACATAACTTAAAATAGATGAATTTACTAATTATTAAACAGAACGTTTTGGTAGAAGATTCATAAATTATAAAATTGTTAGTACGAATAGTTGTTTTTCTTTCTTTTGTAGCTTAGTTTAGTTTCGTATATACAAACATATAATATTTTATAATTTGCTGATATTATTTTCATAAGTAAGTATAAAAAACATAATAAATTTACTTATATTAAATAGAACATTTTAGTAGAAGACTCATGAATTAATTAACATTTTTAGTACGCATATTCGGGGTTAATGTTTAATATAATAATCAATATACTAACACATGGGTAAAATTAAGTTTAATGAATAATAGAAAATATGAACTAACGATGTATAAATAAATATAAATAAATGTATTTACTAAATAGGAATAATAACACGATTGCCATAACAATAAAAATAGTGCAAGTCGAAGTTTAATTATGACATAAATAATAGTCATAATAATAAAAACAACAAAAACAACAACAACAAACACAATAATAATAACAATAGTAATAATAATAATAGTAATAATAATAGTAATAATAATAATAAAAGTAATAATAATAGTAATAATAATAATAGTAATAATAATAGTAATAATAATAATAACAACAACAAACACAATAATAATAATAGTAATAATAACAACAACAAACATAATAATAATAATAATAATAGTAATAATAATAATAATAATAGTAATAATAATAATAACAACACACACAATAATAATAATAATAATAATAATAATAATAATAATAATAATAATAATAATAATAATATAGAATCAAAACAAAATGGTATACCTGCATGGTGATAAAAAAGAAAGATATATTATACATATTTAAATCAATATCAAACTAGGAAAAGTTACACATTCGCATATACATGTACGTAGGTTCCAGGGTCGAGATCTGTTTTGAGACCTATCTCCTGCGTGTTGATCAAGAGGATCCATTGTATTTATTTTAGTTTGCGTACATTTACGTATGGAAAATTTAGGTCTGTTAGAATTCATCTAGTCTCGTGAGTGCTAAGGTAAATTGAAGTGGCTTGCTAGTGGATCGAAGGGAAATTTTTGTCTGATTTTTTTTTAATGATTTCTTTACGATATCTTCTATTGTTGCAAATGGAGCAATATATAAATATATAATTTTGTCCGGGAGGTCCTTTATGAATGTTAGGAATAACAGAGGTCCAACGATAGACCCCTGCGGCACTCCCACATTTATAGCATATTGTTTAGATGTACGGCCATTGAGGACAACCTGAAGTTTTCTCTTATCTAAGAATGAGTTAATTATGGTAAGTCTTTTTTCCGTGGTACCGTATGATCTGATTTTCTTGAGAAGACCCTTATGTCATACCCTGTCAAACGCCTTAGATATATCTACGGTTACCGCTCTACCCTCCCCCGCATTGTCAAAGTATATACGTTTTGAGATTACAGTTCGGATGTCTGCTGTGGAACGGACTTTCCTAAATCCATATTGTTGGTCAGTCATATATAGATGAAGTTTGAACTGCCACAGGTTAGTTGCGGCGATTCTATATGCATGTTAGTTTCTGGTATGTTTCACAGAGGTATGGTGCTTATATGTATGCATATAAGAATTCATGTTTTATTACATATGTCATTACCGTGATGTGTGTCATGTGTGGGTTTTCGTGCGCAAGTGGGAATGGAAAACAAGATTGGGCGATAACTTAAATGTGTTAATGGGAAGAGATTTTTACATTGACTTTATGATGGAATTATTTAAAGGTTCGTGTATGTTTTAAAGGAGTATCTTTATTTTGTGCATGAGTTGCCTCTATTGGAAAACCATGAGAATAAGTTTGTTGAGGCTTCTATTTTTTTTGTATTTAAGGAGACGAAATCTATCAATGTTATTAGTTTTTTTTATAACTTGTTTAATATATTTAATAAGGTATGAGTTATTAATGGACTTTTGTGTAACCCCGTGATATTGTGTGTGTAGTTTAGGGGTTCGAACAGATGCGCTTTATTCGTGTGCATTAAATGTAAATATTTTTTTTTTTATGTTTAACGGGCGATTCCTGTAGAAATTGAGGACTGCATGATTGTCACTTAGTTTAGTATAGAGTTACATAGACATTTTAATATTATACGACATTACAGTAACATCTAAGAATAGAATGGAGCTGTATGAATATTACATAATAAATTCTATAATGTTATGAAACTCGTTGATGTATTCATAGATATTCTTAAGGCTGTTGAATCCATGTGCCATATGAATAAAATATCATCAATATATATGAAATTGAGGGAGGGTTTGAGAGGTAATGTTTAAAGAAGCATAAATATATTGGCAGAGCTGAACGAAATTGTAGTGCTCATGGCTATGCTTTTAATCTTGAGATAGTTTTGACTTTCTATTTTAAGATTAGTATGATTAAATGGGAAGTATATTAGGTTGCATGTGTATTGTATTTTGTTTAGGGAAATTATTGTTAATGGGGGTAGTTTTATAGGCTTCTACTTCTCGTTATAAGTGATGCTAGTATATAGAGCTGAAATTGACTAAACTACTATCTTGCGAAAAAGTGTCGATTTGTCTGATTGTGTTAAGAAAATGCGTGGTGTCATTAATGTAGCTAGGGATGCTGAGTAAAAAGGGGATTAAAGGTTGATCTACATATACGATGATATATCTTCTTAGGGTGCCCACACCTGATATTATATGTCTATGGGGTGTTAGATGTACATGGATTGGGCAAGTTTATAGATATTGTGGGGTTGGTGGTCAATATATGAGATCAAGCGTTGGTAGCGGCAGTGTTTTGTATGAGTGTGTGAAGTGTGTGTCGTTTGGGAGCGGTGTAGGAGTTAGCTGCTTTAAGATTTGTAGGGATGAGTGAAGAGAGGATCTTGGAGATACAAATGATAAGTGTTTTATTAAGGCAACTGAGTTCTAGTAATAGCTGAATGTTCGGTCTTTTGGGAGTAGTTTGTAGAATTTCGTGTCGCTGAGTTTGGTCTCCGCTTGGTCAATATATTAAAGAATGCCCATGATGGTTATGACTCTTTATTTATCTACTGATTTGATCGTGATATGATAATTCTTTTAAAGGATATAAACAGCTCTTTTAATGGTAGAGATATGTTTTGGCTTTTGTTGAGTTCAATTTGATTATTTAAAAATTCACAAAGGAGTAGTCTAGTTGTTTTAGCATATAAGTCAATTTCAGGATTGCCTCCACTCTATGGAGTCCACATAATAGATCGTAACGTGTTAGGGTTGTTTGGAATGTGAAAGCGCGTTGTTAAAGGCTGTGTTGTTATTGTTGTCTTTGAAATATCCTTATTATCTAATTTTGCGTGGAAAATGATCCATTATATATATATATATATATATATATATATATATATATATATATATATATATATATATATATATTCAAAATATTGGGCAATTAAAGGTGCGATTCTTCATGTGTTCTTACTGTTTACTGCTTAATTTTTCTTCTATATGTGCATATGCACTGTGTGCATACGTGTATGTACGCACTTATATGTATATATATTTAAAACTGACGTGCCACCTTCTCATTGGCTATACATTCATGCCCTCCCCATTCCTTTTCCTTTCCGCTTTTTCCTGTGCATGCTGCTCATCTTCACTACATTGATAAAGACTGAAGGATCGGTGGAAAATTGTATACTTGTAAAAAAAAGTGTTTTACTTTTTGTTCATAATATTATTTTGTATTCCTGGACGTCATCAATAAAAATTAATAAAGAAAAGTTATAAGTTTTATACATTTTGTATTCCTTATTTTGCATTTTCATATATATATATATATATATATATATATATATATATATATATATATATATATATATATATGATTGCAACGTCTTGTCAGACGAGTGCCACTCCCTCAGACACATATTGTCTATGAGCCCAAAAATGACTTTTTTTTTTTAGTCCTACTGTTGAATTCACACGCTCAAGTAGAGATGATACTAAAAACGGTAATTGAGATCAATTATTACATACCTCCAGCATCTCAAGCCACCATGCGTCACACATTTTCCATCGCCACATGACCATCTTTATAGACAAATGTCTGAGGGAGTATCTATACACAGATGATGTTACAAAGTCTTAGCTTTGTACGACAGCTAAGTCTCTCTCTCCGTTCAAAATGTTGAGATCCAGCAACAAGCAAGAGCAAGATAGCCAGCTACAAGTTAAACTGCAGACCAGCTTAATGCGGATACTGGTCTTCCGCTTTATGGTTTTTTACATCAGTGATTTGCTTCTCCTAGAAAGGTTGCCTTCATCACGGCTTACCGGAGCCCTCTCCACCACAATAAACACATGCATACACAAATATACACGGTGCTAGTTGGCCGTTGACCCCGAAAAAGGGTTTATTCGAAAAAAGGGCGAATGAAAGGGCGAATGATATATATATATATATATATATATATATATATATATATATATATATATATATATATATATATCAACAAAATAATTGGTCTTGGCAGAGTAAGAGGAAGATAATTGTACTTCGGCTGTGTCTTTTGCACATGTACAATAATTAAACGTCTATAGCTCAAATTCGCTTAAGTTGTAAGCATCCGTATCAATCCCCTGGTAGCTCAAACAGAAACGACACTAAAGAAATAAATAACAATTGTGGCTGCAGTTCAAAAGTTTTTGGTTTTTATTCTAGAGGAGGGCAACCAATTTGTTAAAAAAAACTTTTTGAAAGTATCACTATATATAGAGGAAAATAATCTATATAGAATTTCCTCGATATACATTAAAAAATATCAAAGATTAAAAATAGATGTATTCCTTTTATACGACCGAGCAACACCGATAAGTCTTCTAGTACCATAAGATAATAACTTGTCTTGGGAATTCCCTGACCGTTCTCTGTTTATCCCATTGTACAGATAAGTTGAACTATAAATACACTTCGAACAAACATGTTTCTTCACATCTAGCCAATGCAAGAGGCGCGGGGTTCGAATGCTGAGTGTGGATGTGTCTAATTAATGAGCCCAATTAGAGTGAACCTTGTGCCTTGGACTTCGAGTTTGATGTATGCCATGGGTCTTGTGAGCTGTGACGTTTTTACCGTGGAAATATATATATATATATATATATATATATATATATGCATACACATACATGTATATATTTATATATATATATATATATATGTGTGTGTGTGTGTGTGTGTGTGTGTGTGTGTGTGTGTGTGTGTGTGCGCGCGTTATAAATTAATTAATAAGACATTCTCTGAATAGGTGATTTTTATTATTGAAACTGTGAGGCCGATGATGATGTGTGAGGAAGATAAAATGCTTAAGGCTAACATTTTAGGAGTAAGAAATTACTCGGAGCAATACAAGAGAAAATAAATGATAAAGTAGTAACAAAGGTAACATCTGAAAAAAGTGAAGAAATAGAAAAAAAATGAAAGGACACGAAACGCTCATAAAAGACTAACAGATAAACATTATGATAAAGAAGAAGAAGAAGAAGAAGAAGAAGAAGGAGGAGGAGGAGGAGAAGAAGAAGAAGAAATAGGAATAAAGTACATCAGGAAGTATGAGAAAACATAGGACTAACAATAAAAATTAACAGAAGTTAAGAATGAATAAACGATTTCTTTTTGAAGCATAAGTATCCGAGTTAAAAAAGAAAGCGTGAACAAAAAACAAGGCCGATAACCATTAGTCGCGTGCTCTCGTGTAATGAATGAATGCGTGAATGTATGATTGACATGAAATTCTTAAAGAAAAACAAAAATGACCGAATAATGGACTGAAATGACTTAAATAAATAGAAAGTAACTGACTTAGAATGATTTTACTGAACTTAAGGATGATTAGATGCTTTGAAAATAGCTGTAATCCTTCAAAAACAACTTGAATAATCTGGTTGTAAAGTGGGTGATCATTTTACATTAAATTAATAGAGAAAGGTTATCCCCCACGTTATATCACAAAGTTACAAACATAAGTACAGCATGTAGTAAGAACAGATACTACATTTTGATCCTGGCCAAAAGACCAAGAAAAAGATATTTATTTGCTCTCCCAACGAGCAAATTAGACACAAGACCGATTTTTAATGTGAGAAGTGAAGGGGAAATGGGGACCAATTCCCCGGGAATTAGGGGAGCTGGATGGTTACAATTGGTATGAAGGGTTGGTATTTATTTGCTCCCCCACCAAGCAAATTAGGCACAAGGCCGATTTTTAATGTGAGAAGTAATGGAGAAATGGGGACCAACTCTCCGGGGAGTAGCGGAGCTGGATAGTGACAATTTGTATGAAGGGTTGCCCCTACCTTGACCAAGGTCTTATATGTTGGGTTTCCCCCACATGTGGTCTTTGGTTTCATAGGTATTTATTTGCTCCCCCACCGAGCAAATTAGGCACACGGCCAATTTTTAATGTGAGGAGTGAAGGGAGGGAGAAGGGAAAAAGGGGACCATGTCCCGAGAGGTGGGAAATGGGAGCTGGTTGGATATTTATTTACTTCCCCACCGAGCAAATTTGGCACAAGGCCAATTTTTAATGTGAGGAGTGAAGGGAGGGGGAAGGAAAAAAGGGGACCAGATCCCGAGAGGTGGAAAATGGGAGCTGGTTAAAGGTCAGGTATGTGAGGTTGCCCCCACATCTGGTCTTTGCTTGCAGTATCTGTCAGAGCAGATACTACACTTTGAACCTGGCGAAAAGGCCAAGAAAAACTTTAAAAGCTGAGAACAGCATCTATTAACAGACATTTGATCTTAACCAAAAAGGCCGAGCACAAAATTGTTACGGACAGACCGACCGACGGAGTGACTTATAGAGTCGCTTGAACGCGACTAAAAATAAATAAATCGAAAGAAAATGAGAAGAAGATATTAAGTAAGTATGCAGGATACAAGAAAACGCTAAATCTAAGAATGAATTACAGATTGGACAAAAAGGAAGAAAAAAAGGAAAAAAAAGAAAACAATATTAGAAAAAGCTGAGAAATAGAAAGACAATACTTAAAAAAATATAAATAGATAGAAAGATAATGAGTATATAGATTAAAAAGAAGGAAAAGGAGAAGAAAACTGAAACAAGAATGGATTTAGTGTTACAATAACAAATAAAAATTTTAACGAAGCATTAAACCAAAAGAAAATAAAAACATGCTCATAAAAATAAAAAAAAACATGGCAAATAAACACAGGTAAATGAAACATATGGATATAATTATAAAGAAAAATGGAAAAAATGATACAATAATATTAAATGCATATTAATGGTTCTAGTCTCAAAGATTAACTTTGAATTTTTTGGGTCTGCCATTTAATCCTGACTTAAAATGGAAAGTTTACATTTAATTTGTGTTCAAGTTCGCCGAAAAAATAGCTGCGTCATTACACCACTCCAGAAACTATATTGTCCCGACTTAAAATGGAAAGTTTACATTTAATTTGTTTCCAAGTTCGCCGAAAAAAAGCTGCGTCATTACACCACTCCAAAAACCATATTGTCCCGACTTAAAATGGAAAGTTTACATTTAATTTGTTTCCAAGTTCGCCGAAAAAAAGCTGCGTCATTACACCACTCCAGAAACCATATTGTCCCGACTTAAAATGGAAAGTTTACATTTAATTTGTTTCCAAGTTCGCCGAAAAAAAGCTGCGTCATTACACCACTCCAAAAACCATATTGTCCCGACTTAAAATGGAAAGTTTACATTTAATTTGTTTCCAAGTTCGCCGAAAAAATAGCTGCGTCATTACACCACTCCAAAAACCATATTGTCCCGATGCAATCTACTACCTGTACCAAAGCCACATACGTTCTACATTTAAGCCCTGTTTCTATATCTGGAATCCTGCGCCGCAATAAATCCTGCCCCAACAACAAAACCGGCTCCGACATCTAGTAGGTGATACCCATGTCTCTTCCTTGCTGACCCTTTCCCACATAAACGCTAGGCGTCCCTTTATAGTAGGTGAAGACTTTTTTTTTAATTTTGAACTTTATCTGAAACGCATAGAAGTGAAATTTGGCACACTAGAAGAGCATAAGAAAGTGCCGTGTTTCCCTGATTGTTTTGGAATTTGAACAAATACTTTTATAGTTATACTACTTTTTCTATTTTCTTGTAATTTGAAATGTGTATCGCTTTATTTCAAGTGTCTAAACTGTATTTTTTCGGTTAAAAAAATAAACAATACAAGCAGGACGCGTGGAAATTCCACGGTAGTTAAAATCGTTTAAAACAAATCAATAAGAAATTCCTTATTGTTATATTACAAAAATGAACGTATGGGAGCAAGTAGAACAAACAAAAAACTTTAGTTAAAACTTTTATTGATGGCCAATGCGATCGTAACTGATGCTGTTGATATTGTCAGGAAGTGCTGGCGTGATTGAGGCGGTGACAGGGCGTCGATCAGCTGCTTGGAGTGAGAATAGTGGTCAGTCAGCAGGTTCTGGGAAGTTAGACTGTGAATTTAAAAAAAAAATGTGTGACATTGTTGACATCGATTTTGTGAAAGTTCTGATGACCCCAAGTTGTTTAATATTTCAAGGCATCTTGGATTACATGTATAGGTAAGGAATAGGTCTGTCTTTCCATATTTACAGAAAACTGCCATCGCATCTTGATACAGTTGTTGAAGATTCCTAGGACTTCCTGTAAATGAAGATGGTAGAATAACTGGTACACCAGAATCGCCATCTTCATTCCTTGCTAAATGATCCATTAAGCCAGAATATTGAGCAGCTCTTGGTTGACTTTGATAGCTTTTAATGAAGTTAAATAAGCAACCGTCAACTTTTACATATGCAATAGACTTTTCTATTTATTTTTAATTTTATTCAATGAAGATTTGGAAATTCACAAATATTTTTTAAGTCGAATTATTGATATAGATTTCAATTAATGCATCACAACTTCTTGATAATATAAATGGAACACTTTCAATTTTCTGTACAAACGTTTTTTCCATAAAAAACATTGTAATCTGTTATAATATTCAGATTCTTGTGTATTACATGCATATAAAATGAAGTGTTTCTGTAAATCTTACGAAGTACAGTTAAATTTTGATTTTTCGATAATCAAAATGATGTGAGATAGGTTGTACCTATCAAATTTATGTCAATGTTATATAATTAAGTAAAGTTAAACAAACTGTACACTACTTTTTTCATCAAATTATGAATTTTAAATATAAGGAAAGCAATTTTTTAAAAACATTTTTCCAAAATCATATTTACATCCAAGTTAAATTTTAGATTCCATAGCTGTTCCTGATTGTTTTCATAACACTTCACGGTAAACAATATTCTTAGTATATGTTACACCACGCTTTCTGCCCTTATTATCATTTCTATGCAGTTGCATTACCTTAAATTTCACACTGTGCTTAGATCGAGCTCTTGAACATGCCACATACAGTTGACCATGAGAAAATACAGGTTGTTGAAGATATATACCAACCTTATCCAAAGTTTGGCCTTGTGCTTTATTGATGGTCAGTGAATATGCTAATCGTATTGAAACTGTATCCGATGAAATGCAAACGGAACATTTGTATCACTTGGCTTTAACTTAATTCTTGGAATGATAACTGTGGAACCTCTATTATTGGGAGGGGGTTAACTATTCTGAAACTTTACCTTACAATGTAAAAAAAAATAAGGGAAAAATATATGTATGAACAATAAATATTTCTTCAGTTAAATAAATTATACTGTAAATCTTTAAATAAGGAATAAATATTTATTTAAACCATAATTATTGAAACAGTATTTTACTGCATAAAAAAACGGTTACGGGGAGAAGGGTTAACTATTTTGAACCTTCACCTAAATAGCAATTTAATGAAAAAAAAAATTAATGGTCTTGTATCATTTTTTTTTGTATGATTTGTTTTAAAATAAAAAAAACAAACTTTTATACCGCTATTGTAAGAATCATGCCGAAAGCTATTCTTAATATGGGGAGGGGGTAACTATTCTGAAACTTCACCTAAGAATGTAATAAAAATAATGGAAAAAATATATGCATGAACAATAAATATTTCTTCAGTTAAATAAAATATACTGAAAATCTTGGTTATCCTAACGCTCCTCACTTCTTTATTTACATTGGAAGTGACGTCACACAAATCTTATAATACGGATGGCTACAATTGTAAAAATAATCTGTTTTATTTTTCTTTCATTTTGAGCTCCTTTTTTCTCCCCTTTGTTTTGGTTTTCTACAATTAATACACCAGTTTACAATTAAATTAAATCTTGGAAACTACTCCTTTGCCGTAATTTTAAACGTTACTTTCATTTTCAGCGATCCCGAAAACATTTAAGAGTGGTAATTTTAAAGGAATTTGAGGGTGGAGTAATTCTTCATATTTAACGTTTTTTTACTTGAATTGGTAGGTGAAAGTACAGAATAGTTTCAATGCACCCTCCCTTCCCCATGTTAAATAATAGGTTTCTAAATAATAGCGTTAAAAAAATAGCTCAGGTCGTAAAGTGCAGGACTGCAGGAGTACCTATAAAAGGTAACGCCGGACCGGAAAAAGAGCTCAAAAAGAAAATAAAATAAATTCTCCGCTAAAAATAAGAAATGGAAGAAAAGAAAAGTATGTGGGCATTAGAAGATGATGAATGCCTGTAAAAGAAGCAACATAAAACAGACAAAACATAAATAATAACTATGTAAACAACGTTAAGATATATAAATGTTACAAAATTACTTGATTCGGCATTAAATAACACGAAAAAGGATTGATATGCCGTAAAACCAAAGCAAAACATAAAATACGTAAAATATGGTTGGACTCTGTGTTACTCAGTGTATTTGCGAATGGTGACTTTGGTGATTTATTTAATAAAGTCATTCTTGACTTTTGTAACATTTATTTCGAAACATGCGTTTTGTTATGTAAGGCTTACTCAAAAGTAACTAAAAAAAGATAAAGTGGCACAGTAACAAAAAAAAACGAACTCGTAACGTTAAATGTAAAAAATATATTTATTACTGAATAAAATAAAATAAGCGTTCCGTATTACACTACAATAATAAACAGAAGACATCGTTAAAAATGTAAGTAAAATACTATACTATTTAAACTGTGGAACGATACCTTCTATGCCTAATTGTCTTTAAAATAATCCAGAACCATAAATAGACAGTTCATATATATATATATATATATATATATATATATATATATATATATATATATATATATATATATATATATATATATATATATATATATATATATATATTTTATGTTGTTCGGGAAGTTTTGGACCCTAAAAGGGGTTAATGATTTTTTAACTAATAAAGAGTGAACAATAAAGGGAGATAATTCACATTAATTAATGTTTGCGATGATGATGACGCGTTTCATTAATTAATGTTTGCGATGATGATGACGTGACACCGTACGGACAAGCATATTGATATATAGATTCTAACCTCATATTTATATTTATATGAAATAAAGAACATATCCACTAACAAAATTAATCATCAACAAGAATGAAATTGTTTAAGGAACATCAACATAATCCCCATGCTTCAAGATCACCTTGAATAGCCTCTTCTCAATTGATGAAGTTAATTGGCGGATTTAAGAGTATGTGATACTGTAGGAAACTTCCAAAATCTTCTTTCAAAGTTCACCCTTCGACGAAAATTTAAAACCTCCCTCATAAACTTTAATCTTTATTTTTTATCAGAATTGCTCAATTGGGTATATATATGGAGAACAAGGTGGCCATGTCATCAAATTTTCTCCACGAATGCCTAATTGCTTAAGATAGGAGGTCGTAGCCTTGGCTGAGTATGATAGCGCATTGTAATGCATAAAAATCAATTTGCCGTGACGCACTAATATAAGGTCATCAATCCATGGTGGTAAATGCTTATTTAAAAATAAAATATAAGACTGGCTTGTCAGTTTGAAACCTTCTGGCACTCTTTCCAATTAGTTAATTGCAGATTATCCCAGACCAAAACATAACACATCCACGTACCTGATGATTACGAAATCGATGAGAGTTAGGGAATCCAAGAGGACTTCACACCTTATCCTCCCCTTCTGGTCCATCAAGAGTTGTTCTGGCCTCATCGGTTGAGAAAACATTTTCAAAGCGTGTGTGTATGTATTTCTGAGCCCAAGTTTTTCCTAATGTGCTTGGTTTTAAACAAGTCTTGCTATGGGATTAATGCTTCTTAATGCTTCTTACAATTTAAGTTAAGACATTGCAGCGTATCTTTCTAAACAGGGAGGGCACTCCAGCCTTATCAAATATAGCAAAACTGTTGCTGTCCGGCTGCCTGATACGTTGATGGCGAATTTTTCTAACGTCAGAAGCAGAAACTATCTTTCTTGTCTTTTCGCCCTTCCTTGCTTTGATGTTTATATTTTTCACTGAATGAAGGCAATGTTTCTTCGAACTCTTCCAGTCTGCAAGGCCTACAACAACACGGTTTTTTTTTATTAGCTGTCAATTAACTCTTTCTATGCATTTTTGGAGACCTGCCATGAATGATACACATTAAAAATTAAATTTGCATAATTTTCCAAATATATGTGCTAATGCCACAAGAAACAGAAAAAAAAGGCACCGTGTTATACTCTTCCTGTGTGCCAAATTTCACTTCTCTGCGTTTTATAACAATTTCACAATTTAAAAACAATTGACCTGCAATAAAGTGATACCCAGGATTTATCAGATCATGCGAGCCTGTCTCTGACCTCTCTTATTATGTCATTGGAAAGTGCTCAATTTAGTTCAATCTATGGTCCTCTCAATTTCAAAAACTTTCACAAAAACACATTAATTTTTTC
The DNA here is from genome assembly GCF_053919585.1 of Euprymna scolopes. Classification (NCBI taxonomy): domain Eukaryota; kingdom Metazoa; phylum Mollusca; class Cephalopoda; order Sepiida; family Sepiolidae; genus Euprymna; species Euprymna scolopes. Next base: position 27,486,371 of record NC_136513.1, on the reverse strand, counting down.
ATGGCCAGAGTCAAAATGTTTCTCCACTTTCATGCCTTAATCTAAATACACATAACACAAAGAATCATCTTAGAAATGCCTGAATAATATTTCGATTAACTGACTTTCAGCTGAATACAATATGATCGTTTTCATATCTACTGTAAACAAATTCTTGTTGAGATATCCCCTTCAACAATAAAATTAAAGAAAATTTTGATCACTACACTCATTAATCCTTACGCTTGAGTGGACTTTAGGATATGGTAAGTGAAGATTACCTCGTCAAAAAATAGGGAGCAATATTTATAATAATAAATATAAAAACTACGTATAAAATTATATGATTTTTTTTCAACTAAAGATGCAATAATAGCAATACAATATAGACTTTACTCGTGGCAATAATTCCTTTAAAAGTTTTAAATATCAGTACAAAATATAAATTATATATAATTATGATTAAATTATATCGATAATTATATTATTATAATATAGTGTGCGATAGCAATTTGAGAATCGGGTCTGACTTTTTAAACGTCGAGGAGTAATTACATGTGGAATATAACCGTGATTGCGCAATACAGAGACATATATATATATATATATATATATATATATATATATATATATATATATATATATATATATATAGATAGATAGATAGATATATATAGATATATATAGATATATTGAACAGGACAACATTATTCTTTTTTCGATTCTTTTTGAATATTTTTTCTATTCCCCGAGTAGTCTTTTTTTTTTTAATTCCAGCCGACATGTTGTGTATCATGGCGCCCAAAATCGACTTCTATCCGTGCATCCAATCGTCGTCAGAAGCGATTGTTGTTTTATTTTTCCTTTCCTTTTTCTTTTAGGTTTGGTCTTTTTATAACCAATAAAAAAGAAAACTATAAATATACAAAATGTCAAAGACAGAAGAAAACAACAACAACAACAACAACAACAACAATATCTCTTTAGGACGATCGGATATGCCGATAGAAAGCGCTTGAGAAGTATATGGCGAAACAACAACTTTTGGGCGCCATAATATACACCTGCCAGCGGAAATAAAAAAGTGGGGTCCATTAATTGAAAAAAAATCTAAAGAAAAGATAACTCTGTCGAGTTCAATCAGACGTGATAGAATAATGACTTGCTGCCAAATATAAAAATATAAATATATATGCACGTACATATATACAAATACATACACACACATATATAGTAACATATCTACACACACACATATGTATATATATATATATATATATATATATATATATATATATATATATATATATATACCAACGTACATATGGATACGCAATATATACACAATTCCACCCCATATATATACATATATAAATAATTATGCATATATATATATATATACATACATGCATATATATACATATACATACATGCATATATATATGTATATATATACATGTATATATATATGTATATATATATATATATATATATATATATATATTGTAATTGTACACTCATCTGGATATCTTAAACGGTCCTAAATAACGCGCTTGAAACCGACGTTACTAATGACTTATCTTATCTCAGAACTTCCTGTTCAAAAAATACAATATATATATATATATATATATATATATATATATATATATATATATATATATATATATATATATACGCGCTCTTATTGTTCGGATATCTTCGAATTTTCCTTTTAATTAAGCATTCTGTGGAGTCCTTTTTCCAATCAAAACTAATCATACATATATATTATGTAATTTATTGATTGTGATTATATGTATTAATTATTAAAGGACCTGTTTCAATGGTATGAGAGAGTTAACATGTGTCTCTCTTAATTAATGTTCCTTTAATAAGAAAAGGCTCAATCAACATAAAGAGATATAAAAATAGCAATTCTGTAAGTTCATTATTCTGTGTGGGTGTGGTCAGAAATAGGCTCCTATATGGTTGACTATTTAAAAATAAAACGGATTACATATAATGATAGAAGATGTACCGAGACACAGAAATAGGTATGTTTCATCTGATTCATTAAAATTGTGGGGTCTGCGGTCGCGGCTGTTCCACAAAGTATGAAAATAAAAAATAAAAAAAAAAACCTTTACAAGTGTTTTTGTTATATAGATGCACATAAGACTATTTTGATAAGTATGTTTTAACTTAAATAGGGATGGTATAATAAAAATGTGGGGTGTTCGTTCGCGCCTGACCTCCATAGAATGGAAATAGACCCACACTTTTATAAAGACTTTTCACCTCTATCTGTGTAAGTATACTTTGACGTTGCTGTTTGAATAAATATTATATAATAAAAATATGGGGTGTTCGTTCGCACCTGACATCCATAGAATTGAAATATGTCACAGAGTTTAACTAGGTTTTTTTTAAATTTAGATCCACAGATTATTGTGATAAGTGCTTCAGTGTAAACAGGTATGGTATAATTAATTATGGGGTGTATCTATTTTATTTTTACTTTCATCATATTTTGCTTTCGTTTCGATAGCCCCAAATTCGAAGCTATCTCTTTACAAACCTTCCTTTTCATAACCTATCATACTTTCATAAATCAGAGTCCATTTTCTGTAGACTGTTTTCGAACCAAGTAAACGACGGCTACATTTCCGAGCATTATATATATATATATATATATATATATATATATATATATATATATAAATATATATATATATATATATATATTACCGAGAAATATGTATATACGTATATATATATATATTATATACATATGCATATGTATAAATTATTATATGTGAACGCACAAATATTTTTATTAGATGTTTATATACATGAAATATATATATATATATATATGTTTATGTGTGTCCTCTTATGTGTATATGTGTGCAAAAAGTAAAAGTTACTATTGCATTAATATCAAATCATAAAAGTATTAGCTATCTTTGTTAGATCAAAAAGTTTGAACACATTCGTTTTTGACAACAGAACTTTGGAAAAAAAATTGTATAAGATGATTTTGATGCCAGGTATTTGTTAAAAAGTTCAGAAAACAATTCCTGAATAGATTTTGACTATATACGACGTGCATTAAGGAAGTTGCCAGATATTTTTTGTGCAAATATTAAAAATCGCCGTAGACCCTTGAACATTCTGTATGTTATTGCTCTATATCTGTTGAGATTAGATAAATAAATCATACTGATCCCAAAACATAAAGATAAAACAAGTTCTCAAATCTTATTCCAAATCGTAATATATATATATATATATATATATATATATATATATATATATCTTATTCCATCTTAAATCTTATTCCAAATCGTAATATATATATATATATATATATATATATATTTATATACATATATATATATATGTATATATATACTAGCAGAAGTACCCGTCGTTGACTGGGTTCAAAAACAGCCTCCAGAAAATGGACTGTGATTGATGATCGTATGAACCGTCATGAAAAGGACGGGGTTGTAAAGAGATAAGTTTTGATACTCAAAAATGTTACCCTAAGAAAATATCATTAAAGTAAAGATAATTTTCGCGATAATATATTTTTTTTATATCAACTTGGTTTCAATTCGTAGTCAAGAGTGACCAACAAAATGACGTTTCCTTACAAAGAGAACATTATATGTATATATATATATATATATATATATATATATATATATATATATATATACATATATGTATAGTAATGTGATTGATAATTTAAAATTTAAAAATCAAATTATAATTAAATTAAAAATCCGTTTCATAAGAAGGAACAACAACAAAATCAATTATTTGTACGATCGTTTCGGAAAACAGTGTTTTTATTGTGGTAGACAATATTTATTACATATAGTTTTTAATAAACAAGGTTTCCTCATCAGCAAATTGTGGAGGGTTTTATTAAATTTAAATTTAAAAGACACCATAAATAAACCTACCATTAAAAGTAAGGCAGATGTATCTGGAAAAAAATTAAAATAAATGTATGGATTTAAAATTGATAAGAAAATTAATATGGGTTAGAGATAGAAAATAAATAGAGTAAAATATAAATTTGGTTTAAGTACAATATTATACATACACACATACACAAATGTATACATGCGCATATATATATATATATATATATATATATATAAATATATATATATGTTACCATAAACTATAAAAGTTCCTTTAATGGTAGGAAAGTTCATTGGTTTGTATTTTTAAGTAGTTTGTAATTTTTTATTTTAATTCACGACCCGGTTTAAAAAAGATCAAAATGGCAGCGAGTTGTAAATGGAGATCCCCGGTTTCAATTTGAAGGAGGAGCATCTGAGCATTCTGTGTTAACAATTTAAGAGAGATCCGTAAACGTAAGAAATATTTATAAACATATTAAAATGTTTTCCGTTATTTTGTGCTTGAGGAGTATTAGACTATGGCATGTGTATTTTATATAACAATTCATTTAAGAAGTTATCACCTCAAATTTCGTTTTAATTTCGGTTCGCTTAAATTATTTCAAATAAAGAGCATTAAAAACATTTCAAACCAAAATAAATATGAATTGAACTTCTATGGACTATGGTAAAATTTATTTGTTTTATATTCATTTTTTCGGGTAGTCGTTTGTTGGCTTTTCTGCTAAAAACTCTTTCTAAATAATATCGACGAAATATTGAAAAGCAAAGAAACAAAAACAGTTTGGTAAAATAATGAAGCTTTACTTACTTTAGTAAAATCATTTTTAAAATTATTTTTTCTAAAATCCGATTGCTGCATCGGAACGGCCAGTTAAAAATACATAATATACTTTGTTATTTTCTTTAATTTAATCCCTTTTTTAGAATTCATTAGACAAAATTTAACTTTCATTTTACCGTGCCAATAAATATGATCATCACTGTATATATAAAAATAAGGTTATGTTAATGTTAAAAACAACACGTAATCACGTGAGCAGGATTTTTTCCTCCTTTTGACACAATAACAAGTAACGTTCTTATTTTGTATTAATAGTCTAGTTATCTTTTTATAAATAGTGCCACTTGCAGGTTTAGAAGGAAAAAACAGAGTCATGCAAAATTTGCGTCGAGAATTGTCTAAAGTTCCGACCTTTTGGGGGGGGGCTTTCACTCATATGAGAACGTTAATTTATTAGATGAATTTATTCGACACAATATGATTCAACTAAAAAATATTCTTACGTGAATAAAGATTAAAGTAAATGTGTTATTGTGGGGCCTCATACCTTTTTAAAACCTTGTTAAACTTTGTGACATATTTAAATTCTATGGAGGCTAGGCGCGAACGAACACACTATAATTATATTATACCATATTTCTTCAAACTGAAACATAATTAAGTATACTTACGCAAAGAGAAATGAAAAGTCTTTGTTTAAGTGTGTGCCATATTTCATGGAGTAAAGGCGCGAACGCAGACCCCACAATTTTATTATACCGTCCCTATTTTTGGTGAAAAATACTTATCAAAGTATTCTTATATACATCTATATAAAAACCCTTGTAAATGTTTGTTGTTTCATGTTTTCTTTCCATACTTTGGGGGCCAGGACCGAACGCAGACCCCACAATTGTTATGAACCACCGTTGTGCCAGATCAAACATACCCAGTGCTGAACCTGGATACATCTTCTATCATTATATGTAATCGTTTTTTTTTTTAAAATAGTCAACCAGATAGGAGCCTATTCGTGACCAGACTAACACGCACACATGTTCAGCTTAATATTATAGGTATATATACTTTAACAGATATAACTTGACTATGGCAACGACATTCATTTTTATGCTTACTCCAAAATCTTCAACGTATTTACTACACAAGCATGCAATTGTTTCGATTATATAGTGAACTTTTATAGTTTTTAACACATATATATTATTCGTGGATCAGTAAAGCATCCCTTACGGCTAAATATACATAAAACTAAATACCAAATTACATCGACCTAGTTAGAGTCACTTGCGCTGACGGTCCGATACTTTCGTACCTGCATACTAATCATTATACCCCCACAAAAAATATAAAAGAACGGATGAAAATATGTGAATTTAATCGCCTCCAAAATAAAGTACATAATACCCTCTCCACCAGATATTTAGGCAGAAGGGCTACAAAGAGAAGAAACTATTCTTCGGATATTGAGAACTGGAAAGATGTCCCCGCAATAAAAGATTATTAAAAACAAATCATTACAAGTTTTATTTAAATAAAAGTATAGCACCGAATACGCGTGCGATCCAAAAAAACATCTACCAAAAATGAATTCCAAAAACAATTTAATGAAATTTTTCGTAATTTTATATTTTTAATGTAATCGCCACATAAAAAAGAAAAATGAATTTGTCATATTTTGGGGTTCATCTGTTTAACAAATTGTTAGGGGAAAGTACAGACGGATTTCATTAAAATTAATTAAATTTATCGTTATTTTATGTTTCAAATATAATCCCTCCCACACAAAATAACCTAAAAATGTTTGTATTTGCTATTTTTTGTCATCCCCACCGATCGCCAGACTTGACAAAATGCTAGAGATGACATGTCTGGTTGAACGCTTTGTGGCTCAAAAGTAGGTGCTCATTTTACGTTAAATTAATATAGAAAAGTTATCACTCACACTTCAATGTTAATTTTTTTTTCAAAATTTCTTCTTTCACATTATTTATACAGACTGCTTAAACATATTAGGCCACCAAGAAAAGGTCTTCATTTTTTTCCAGGGGTTAAAAGACGCTGGGTCACGTCGTAAAACTTTACCATTTTTAATTTAAGATATTAAATAAATTATAAAGAAAATCCGTTTCGCAGGAAATCAAACACACTTGCTATGGTATAATTATTATAATAAATCCTGGGCAACACGATTATCTTTTATAAACAAACAACAAAAAGAGCAAGGTATGATGGATTTTGGTCACATGTGTCTCTGATTAACTCTGACTTCGTGAGGATGCAAGTAAAGGAGGACATTAGATTTAATTATTTTTTCTCTAACAAATAAAACGGTTACTTAAAAATTAAGAATAAGCGAAAAAAAGTGACTTCAAATTAAAAATAAAGGTGCTAGGTCACTTAATGATCCGCGCTATTTTTAAATCGTATTTCCAAGTTTACTTAAAGTTTTAGGATATATTTTGAATTCAATTGTAAGGTTAACCTACAGAATAGGTACAAAATACCCTCCCCTCCCGATGTTAAGAATGGCTTTTTAAATAATAACGTTATTATTTCAGCACGGATCATTAAGCGCACTAGTACAAAATGAAAATAATAATTCAGCTTAAAATAATATTTCGAAATGAAAACATATATATCACAGAAAATATTTAATAACGTGCTCCGTTTAAAACACCTTTTCAATTATATACTCAAAGTTGTTTCCTATTTTGGTTTTCTTGTCTTTGGTTTGAAAATAAAACGGTTTCAGATTTCAGATAAAATAAGTTAAACCAAATATAACTTGAAATTTAAATGAACTAAATAATTTAAAAACATTAATTAGTACAGTTGAAACAAAGCTATTAAGTCATCGAGCTAGTTATTTAAATTGATTTAAAATAATGCGATATGCTAATGACCGTAACTCAATAATATAAATGTGGTTTGAAGAATGGTATATATGGAAATTACGTACACAATACAACGTCTCCATTGACAGATGCATTCTATCATGGGTTTTACTATTTCTTGAAAAGCGGGTGTGTGCACACATATGCCCATTATATTTCTTTAGTCATTGGGAGTTGTACACACAGACGCACACACACACGAACGCTCCTATTTTATATATATATATATATATATATATATATATATATATATATACATATATATTTAAAGAGACCGTAGTATATATATATATATATATATATATATATATATATATATATATATATAAAGAGAAAGAAGGAGAGAGATACAAGTATCATATGCAGCGTGAAACATACTCATCAGTATTGTTTGATGAAGTGTAAATTCGAATAATTAAAAAAATAAATGCACACACACGCAAACAAACACACACACACGCACACACGCACGCATATATATATATATATATATATATATATATATATATATATATATATATATATATATATATATATACGATCAAGCGTCCCTGCATTGGCCAGGCGTATTATGTGTTTAAACTTGATATTCTTATTCATGCAGCTTGCGTATAGGTTATTATAGAATCATGACTCTATTGCTTGTCATGTATCACGAGGAATGATTTGCCTAGTAGTCTAATTAGCAAAATAAAATATAAAAATATAAAAATTAATAATGATAATGTATTTCATCATATCCTGTCTGTTTTTGTTTGCTATATTACGTCAGCTGATATTTGAGCTTGACGATCGATGCCCTTGATACGTTACTTCTGACAAAGATTAAGTTTTAAAATGTGCAAATACATGTTTGGCTATTTTCAACGATACCGATTTTATCATAAATTGCACTCAATCATGAGACAATATAAAATTATATAGTGTGGTACATCCCAAACTAAAATAAGGGATCATTCGATCTGCACTCGAATGCTCTACCACCAAGCTATATCTCAAGATTATAATGCGTCTGTTTTTATGAAGAAGAATTGATTTGTCGAAATGTTATTATTTTTCCTGGTCGCCGTAACGTAAAATATTCCCATATAAAACTTCTTATCTTAATAGCAAGAGGTGAAAGCTAGCTTTATGATACTATATTTTTCCCCAATTTTCGATACGTATCGGATTAATATCCGAACAATACATATTAAAGATAACTGCAAGAGATAAATTAGCATGGTGCGAAATTTGCAAAAGACAGGCTCAGCCGTGTTGGAACACATACGGCAGGAAAGGTATATATATATATATATATATATATATATATATATATATATATATATATATATATATATGTCTGTGTGTATATATAATTAGCATAGTGAATAATTTTGTTACCCCCTTTAAGAAAGTCGTTTCTTATTGCTGAGCACTTTACAGTTAAAAGGAATCGGCCACTGTCGCCTGCATGGGCAAATCATCACGTTAAGATATTAAAAATAAATGTTTAAATTTCAACGATAGTTCTCACAGTTGGCGGTGGCCATGTAAATTTGTAACTTGCTAATTGAATTAGGGATGGCTTCGTTGCCGAATTCGAATCTCTCGACCGACGGAACTGGTGATTCCAGAAAGGAGTAAACAGCAGTGTCTGTAAATATAAAGTGTTTACAATAGTATATATATATACATACATACATATATATATATAAAAATATATATATGATGACATATGATACATAATCAATGTTACGTAAACAAAAGTAATACTTATAACCCGTTTCAATAATTACATAAAATATAGACAAAGTAAAATTTTTACATCGTAATTCTTAACTTATGTAGTTCACATTTAATTTTTCCATACCAATCTCAGTTTGCACACATACACATACACACAGATGTTATATATGCACAGAGACGTGTGTACATACATGTATATATATTACATATATGCATGTACATGTACGGCTATATATGGCGTGTATTGTTTAGAACTCAGGCTCGTGAGTAAATAGCTAGCAGTAATGAAATATGAAGGATAAAAAGTAAAAAACAAAACAACTTTTTAATAAATTCCTCGCTCCGATGGATGATAATGTCTTAATGTTTTCTCACATTATTTCATAATTGAAGATTTTTTTTTTACTTTTTGTTTTTCGTTAAACTTTATGTCTTGTATTTTTTTTTTTTTTTCAAATGAAAGATACTACGGAAGACATGCCCCGAAATTTTCGTTCGAGGCGGTAATTACGTGGTTACGCCGTCCAACTTTCAGCTATGGCCCAGAGGCTTGAGGTACTTTCACAGAAAAAAAAAGGAAGTTATATATATATATATATATATATATATATATATATATATATATATATATATATATATATATATATATATATATATATATATATTCTAACCGGAATCGCTCACGGTGATTTTTAAGAGAACTCTCTGCGATTGATTCAGGCAATTGAAATATCAAGGAGTTAGCTTTCGCTCGTAAAGTTTCCAGTAATCCAATGAACTTGAGAGTAAAAAGTTTTTTTCAAATAAAAGAAAAGTTACACATGTGTTTAAGGTGTGCAATGGGATCTCTCAGATTACACTGGCATTACACGCTTTCTCCAAATTGGAAAACAGTAGCTTTTGAGATATATACATATATATATATATATATATATATATATATATATATATATATATATATATATATATATATATAAATATATATATATACATATATATGTATATATATATACATATATATATATATATATATATATATATATATATGTAGTAATTTATAAAATATATATGGCGATTAAGCTACACTGAATATTCTACGTTTGATCCACTATAGGATTCGTCAGGCTTATGCGCGAATTCTGTAGTTGCTTCTTGTTTTTTTTATATGTTGAGGATTTCTAGTTAGTCTTAATCGCCATATATATTTTTAAATTACTAACTAGCTCTACCTACGTATTGATCACTTTTGAAGTAAATACTTAAAGTTTACGCATAAATCTATACATTCGTATATTAGGTTTATGTGAGTAAATGACGTAGTTATATATATATATATATATATATATATATATATAAATATATATATATATATATAAGTCACTCTCTCTCTCTCTCTCTCTCTCTATATATATATATATATATATATATATATATATATATATATATAAAATGAACTCATTTTTTCCCGTCGGATTTTGACATTAATACGATTAAAAATCAAGATATTTCATGCAAATATAATATGCACAAACGGCAGAATAATTCCTGAGGTGTGTTATAGGCTTATTATTTCTCAAATTCCTCGATAATCTTAGATTTCTATACTTTTTCTGCTGAGAAGTCACGGCCAAAATCGGTTAAGATCAATGGAAGTGGTAAAATATTTTCTCTCTAATAAATTCCTCCTCCCCCTGCCACCACTTAACACCGTTTGGGGATCGTTCACAAGGAACAGTTGAGAAGAGAACACCGGTTTGGCTTCGTAGTTCTTTCATGTTAAGTTATTTAAAATCACTAGACTAAGCTGCAGTGCTCTGTGGCGTAGTGGTTTGCGTGCTGGACAATTCACATTATATTTTCACGTTCGCGCCGACCTACCGTAGTCGTTTATTTTTGTTTTTTTTTCCTAAACAACTGGAATGGACTTTTCTTGGTGGCCGAACTGTTAACGTTGCAGATGTTTTTGTTTTTTTTTTCACACTTTATTTTCCTACTTTTACTCATGACTCCGGGTTTGATCCTTACTACTTACCTACCATAACATTTTTTAAAACTCCCCCCCGTCCCGGAAACAAACACTCGGGCAACGCCGGGTACCCCCGCTAGTTTTAAATAATTCCTCATTAATTGTTTAATGTTTTCTTATAGGAGAATTATCTTTAGTTTACTATTACGCGTAATTATATTCAGGCATATATTCTACATTATTTATACTTGCGTCAAAGTGTGATAGTAAACACATATATTTATCTATCCGTATATATTTTTGTTTTAAAAAATTGCCAACCACTCATTCTAGAATTCTGGTATACGTGCATCAAAAAATATTATATAGGTATTTTAACCTATTCGTTACTTTATATTGTGATTTTTGCCAAGGAAAATGAATACAAACGTGTGAAAATTTAAAAAAAAAATACGAGGTGGAGGTTTAACGCCAGCATTACAAATGTGCAGGCATAACGTAGTAGCTACTTGTCCATGTTTACATTTTTCGCCTTGATGCAATTATGTCCTCATTGCTCAACCATTAACAGCAGAGGAAAAACATATATCGTAAGCTAAACGATTTGGTTTCGATTCTCGGTAGTTCCGCACGAGTCTTACAATATATTCGATCCAATATAATATAATAATAATTAAGAAATCTGCACTAATAAAAATATGATATTTAAGCGTAGTTTACGACTGAGCAGTGCCGGGTGGTTTATATATATATATATATATATATATATATATATATATATATATATATATATATATGTATACGTTTATATTTCTTCAAACGTGTATAAATATTAATATAAATAGTTCCATTTATTACTGAGCAAAATTATATAAATCGGTGAAATACTTTCATCGCAGGAATTATTTCTTACCTATACTGCTTCTACTAGTAGTAGTATAAGTAGTAATAGTAGTAGTAGTAGTCCTACTACTACCACTACTACTACAAGGGCTGCGGAATCCCCCATCAACGTTCCTTTTTATAAGTACTGCTTGAATAAGAAAGGGCACAGACAGTACCAGTTACTCCTATATATATATATATATATATATATATATATATATATATATATATATATATATATATATATATGATTGTACTTGTAAAAATTTCCTGAGAGAGGGACACCACGAATACTGAAGTCTCCAAACGAGGCTCCGTTACCTCCGTTGACAGGGTACGGTCCAGGTAGTTGATTATACACTGCGTATCGAATTATTTACGAGTTTACATTTTTTTTAATATTTAAGGAACGAGTGAATAAAACTCCGTTAAACTTTGAGAAAGTTGGTTGCTTGTTTTTGTTTTACGGCTTATCGGCCCTTTTCAGTTTATTTAATGCCGAATCCAAAGATTGTGAAGATTTTTTTTTTAATAGAATATATTTGCTGTTTTATAATTGGTTTCTATTTAACCCATAGTTGGGACCCTAACAGGTACTAGAACTCCGGGTCAGAGTGGACCTCGGAGCAATGGCAATTGAAGGGTGGCCCCCACACTCCCCGAAGCACGCAAGCTGGGGGCTCACCACTGGATGTAGTTTAAGGTCTAATCCAGGACCATTTGAGAAAGAGCTTACGATTCTATTCAGCTTCAGCATACGACAGTGAGTCCTAAATGTAATACCATTTATCTTTTATTCAACCCGAATAAACCAGAAAGGGATTGGAAATTGCATTGTTATGTTGAGAAAAATTATATAATTATAACCTGAAAATTTCGTTTTATTGTTGCGTATATATATGTATGTATGGTGTTAGTTCTAAGAAAAATTCCTGTCATAGACATGCGTCATTAGCAAAGGTGTGACACTTAATACCAGCTTAATGTGTATTGAGAATGTTGTAGACCAAATAGAAAAATAAATTATCTAGTGCAAAAGATTGGTAGTTTGAATTGTTAAACTCCCCACTCGGTAGCTCTATTTTTTGGAATTTTTGTTTTTAGGTAATAAAAAGTAGGTAGTTTTTGTTTGTACGACTCACGTGTATATCTAATTCATAAAATTTACTATATCTGTCTATCAGTCTATCTGTCGGTCTCCATATTTTAAAATTCTATACAGGAACTAAATTACGCAGAGCCGAAAAGTCGGGCAAAGCCGGATGCCCCTCTATGCTAGCACCACACACACATATATATATATATATATATATATATATATATATATATATATATATATATATATATATATATATATATATATATATATATGGCGATAAAGCTACACTGAATATTCGGCGTTTTATCCACTCTAGGACTCCTCAGGCTTATGAGTCCTAGAGTGGATGAAACGCCGAATATTCAGTGTAGCTTTATCGCCACATATATATTTTATAAATTGCTAACTAGCTCCACCTACGTATTGAGCACTTTTGAAGTAAATACTTGAAGTTTACACATAAATCTATACTTTCGTGTATTAATTTTATGTGAGTAAATTAAGTAGCTATATATATATATATATACATATATATATATATATATATATATATATATATATATATTTGTGTTTGAATTGATATTCATATTAAAAGCCTCTTTTTTCTAGTTAA
>NC_136513.1:27440000-27467500 GCF_053919585.1 Euprymna scolopes | reverse complement strand
ACAGTGTATATGGATGATTTGATACCGAACATATATTCAAAATCGTACCCTATTTAAAAAAGAGAGGAGATATACTACATGAGAAATATTTGGAATACAGTTTCACCTTGCTGTTATTTCAGATCATTTGAAGAAATAAAACCATGTTTTTATCTCCCCTTCTATCTCCCTTTTCTATCAATGCCAGAAGTTTTAGGGGAAACGATATATATATATATATATATATATATATATATATATATATATATATATATATATATACAAACACACACAAACGCATGCATAAATGTATACACATATCCAAAAACATATACAACTTTAACAAATACAAACATACATACATACATACATACATACATACATACATACATATATACATTCATACTTACTGATGTATAGTGTATGAGGACCTGTATCACACTTTTAGGTTTGTGATCTCCGTCATCACTCCACGGGTATAAATAAAAATAAAAATAAAAGATTTTCTTAGAAAAAGTAGTTGGCTAAATATATATATATATATATATATATATATATATATATATATATATATATATTTATATATATTTATATATATATATATATATATATATATATATATATATATATATATATATATATATATATATATATATATATCTTTTCCCCTGAAACCAAAATTCAAATAATAACCAGGGACCTTCTCTAACTACACTGGTTAAAAAGCTTAATTCTGCCAATACCCACTTTTCAATTAAATGGACCATCCTAAGAAAAGTTAAGTCTTATACTCCAGGATCTAAGTATTGTCACCTCTGTACATCTGAAGATATAACTATTATCACCTCCCCTCGAAGTAGTAATATAATAAACTCTAAAAACGAACTGATCTCCTATTGCAAACATACGTCGAAATTTTAATATGGTAAATTTGAAATTACATAGCTATTAAGTTAACCCTTCAACTATATATCTTTTCCCATATTTTTTTTTAATTTTTAAATTCTTGGATTTTTTACCCTTAACCAGACTATCCATTCATGGGAAATCTTTTTATCATTTTTCTTTTACCTCCTATTCCCCTTACCTCACCTTTTTTTTAACCAAGTAAGATTTGTGACTTACTTGTAGTTTCATTAAATACTTTTACATGCAAAATCCGATCCCGGATTTTGCTAATTCCTGCCTTCTGATTAGAAGGAGAGTATTTCTTCAAAACTCCGCGGATTAAGGACTATCCACTTATTTTGTGCTTCCTTTTTAAAATTAAATATGTTTTTAACTCCTTTTCAAGATGTCTTTTAATATGTTTTATTAATCATTTGTTCATATTATAAGCTCTATTTCCTTTTCGGTTTTATTGAGCTTTTACATCTGCTTGAGATTACTTTACTTGTAAATATTAATTCTTTAATATTTATAATATATTCTAAGTTTACCATTTTGATTACCTTGGTAAACTTATTGTCATTTTTATTTCTTATATATATATATATATATATATATATATATATATATATATATATATATATATATATGTTGTGTTTGTATCAATAACAACACAAGCGCAGAAAGTAAATGTAAAACAAATATATTCAGACGCAAAAAATAATACATATTTACAAAGGTGCAGTTGTAGTGCAGTGAGAAGATTGTCCGGCAGATGGGCGTGTTAAAGTCTTTCATGGAGCAACCGGCACATGCGTCTTGCCTATCCCGCGTTCGAACACAGCTCCCCGGTCTTGCTGACTTGATACCTTTATCTGTATCTTTTCACCCACGTATGCTAATTGATGGGTGTCTCCACAACAATATATATATATATATATATATATATATATATATATATATATATATATATATATATATATATATATTCATTCAACAGCTTCCGTCATGAAAATTGACAAACACGTGACTTGCTCTGTCGGTGTAATAGATCGAACAATACAACACTTCAGCTTCATCCTTTGGCTCCAGATCTACGTTGAAATATATACAAATAGGTTCAAATAATGCGGTTTTACCTGTGAATGATATACATGCAAAATTGTTTAGCCAACTACTTTTTCTAAGGAAATATTTTTTTATTTTTATTTATACCCGTGGATTGTTGACGGAGATAAAAAAAACCTTGAAGTGTGATACAGGTCCTCATACACTATTTATAAAAAAAAATCCATTATTAACCCCACATATTCATAGAGAAGCTTGAGGGTAATGTTTTATTCGAACCTAGAAGGGAATATATATATATATATATATATATATATATATATATATATATATATATATTTCTTATTTTCTTCAGATTTTATGTATAAACACACTTTACATAATGTAGCATTTTTGGAATAGAAAGAAAAAAAGGCAGGGATATATATATATATATATATATATATATATATTGCGTAAAGTGTGTTTTTTCATAAAGTCTGAAGAGATGCTGGTTTTTGAAAATTTTACAACGATATAATGCTTGAAATTGTCGAGTAAGTCATTGAAACAATTATAACGTAAAATGAAATACACTTTTTGTTGCCATCAACACCTTGTCTTCAGATCTTGAGTTTGCACACACAGTATATATATATATATATATATATATATATATATATATATATATATATATATATATATATATATACTTTTATTATTTGAAGCGCGAACTAAGCTCTTTAATGCTAAGGTTTTAATAGCATCTCGCTCACTGCTACAAATATGTATTATTTGGTTTTACTATACATGAAATACGGCAAATAAATTGCTTTGAAATTATATTAATAAGTTTACATTTACTTTGAATACACGCACGTTGCAAAGTAATCCCTCATAAGTTTTTACTGTTTAAAATGTATTGATTTTTGTATATTTAATATAACCATAATACATTTATGAAAATGAAACACACTTGGAAAATTCTGGAAAAATAAACTTTTATTCAGCCGTATCTATAAATTTGATACATTTTTAGTTTTCAACATTATAAATTGCAAAAACCTTAGTTGCATATTACAACTCACTCTTCTTCTCATTAGAACATTACATCTTTTGAACAATTCAGATTTTGGAATAACCTACCCACTGCATATTCTGTCAGTTATATATTTTTTTCTTTTCTCCGTTTCATACATTCCTGACACTAACTTTTTTTGTATATATTAGTAGTATTCATATAATGCAGTTTCAATTAATGTCAGTACCCGCAAATTATTTGCCAAAAGATTTCCTCTGAGGAAAAGGTCGGATTCTTAATATTTTGTTCAATATTCTGCGAACAATAAAGTCTATAAGCTTATGATTTACAGTTTAATTCCGTTATTTTATAAGGAAGTCTAGGTTGTATTGAGTTTTTTTTTATTTGCTTAAGGTTACTATATACATCTGATTATAGTTTACAGAAGCGGTTTACTTGGAAACTTAAGTTTTGTGGATAGAAAGTATTAATATCATATAGTTTATATATATATATATATATATATATATATATATATATATATATATATAGTTTATATTCCAAATCCGATATTTACAGATATTCTAATATATTTTTTTCACATCTTTAAAACAAAAATATTGAGAATGTCATTATATATATGAATAATAAATTAGTTTATATGTACGATACGAATAAATAATTATATATACGAACAATATATATACGAACAACAATTATGTAGACAATGCATAACTGGAAACAAAATGCAAAGAGGGATATTCAAATGTTATTCCCTATCACCATTACTGTTCATTATGATATCCCTGAACAAAATCCTAACAAAATCCCAAATAGAATACAAGTTCATTACCAAGAGGAAAGAATGAGTCACCTAATCTACATTAATACCTCAGGCCATTTGGTATGACTATCGTATAAGATTAAGTAATAATGGTCGCCGATCTAACTTGCAAAGTCGATGTGAATTTTAGACCACAGCTTATTTGTCTTCAACTAGGTTTTGAATGCAATGGGTTGTGTTTTTTCAATCTGATACCTCCTTGGTATGTTTGACAAGTAGACGCATCTTCTCATTAAGCTCTTCATTCCTTCTTTTTCCAGGGCTTCATGTGTTAAACTCACGAAGAATTTGTTTCTGGAGAATTTTTAGAATAACCACTCTTCCACACAAGAATTATACCTCGTCGTAAAACGAAACAAATTCAGGAATAATGTTCCAGTGTATATACGGATAATAAATCAGTGTAAGTTTTTTTTTTAATGAATAAAACACTGCAAACCATTTTCCCTCCTCTATAATTTACCTGCAGATAAACATCTCTTAGAAGAGATATTCCATGTTTATATGTATGTAGCAAACAATACTCAGTGACTGTTTCCCGCTTGACTAGAACATGATCGTTCTAAAGTTTCCGTTTAGTCATCCTCTTAAAAAATATGTAACAGTTCCCAGAATTGCTATAACTATTCGCTGTGTATTTCACACTTTTATTATATATAAAAATGATTAACGCTGATTTCCGTGTTTTTTGTTGACCCTAATAAGATTGACAGATGATAAACAACACAAAATCAATAAGTAAATGGGTTTATCTTGACTATATTTTTCCTGATTGATTTTCAAATGTTTTATAGATCAGACAAAAATCGATAGGTTTTATAATAGAATGTTTCACAATTACAAAATTGTGTGCTATTTGTACTTTCTCCTTACTACAGTCGTTTGGTCAGCGTTTTCCGAATGTCAAAATGGGTCCTCGGCTGATTGATTTTTTCAACATAAATTTTCTATTGTTCTTTGTTCTTTCCGACAATCGATCTAAGGTTGTTTGATTAAAATTCGATTCGTCACGAATATGATATACTTCAGTTGTGTAGATAGACTAAATTTCGCTGCGAGATCGACGTTTTATTTCTATAATATTGATGGACAATCGTATTAAAATATGAGCTGACATGAAATGATATTGTCTGAAAGCACGTATTCTGAAAAATATTAGTAAGAACAAACAAACAAGAAGGATGAAAATCGGTTACATCTTTATATAAACTGATGAATAATAATAACAATAATCATAATAATCATAATAATAATAAAAATAATAAATAAAAGTAATAAAAATAATAAAGATCATAATAAAAATAATCATGATAATAAAAATAATAATAATAATAATAATAATAATAATAATAATAATAATAATAATAATAATAAACTTTTGCAAGTAAGAGAATCGTAATATTTGATTGTGGAATAAACCTTCCTAAACTATCTCTAACTTTATGAATATTAGTATTAACTAAACACTAGAAGTTTGTGTTACCATTCAAAACTAGACCTGGTGAACCCCATATGCATGCACACAACACACACCAACACACCCACACACACACACACACACACATATATATATAATATATATATATATATTCATACATATATGTGTATAATATATAAATATATATATATATATATATATATATATATATATATATATATATATACATACATGCGTACATGTACAAAATATTGTAACAGGCTATACGAGTTAAATAGCATTACAGAGTAATCACATATCTGCGTGGAAGCACGATCAACAATAGTTTCTATTGCGGCCTCGAAAATATTAAAATTAAATTGCTTCTTATGTAGTGCAAGCTGTTAGACTGATAACGTTTATATTAATGGATATCAACTTTGTGTAATACCGTGGTTACTGTAATAAGATGGCCTGGTTTGGTGACATCATGAACATCGGTCTGTTGAAATTTTTCTTATAACTAAACCGGAAGTTGGTTTAAAGTTTTGGCGGGTTAAATAATTTTAAACATGCCGTCAAGATGTATGGTTCCAAAATGTCGAGGTAACTACGAAAATGGACCAAAATTACCGTGTTTTCATTTCCTCCAAAAAGGAAATAATTTACCAGTGATTAATGCAATAAAAAGAAAGGATTTTACTCCATCTAAATATAGCAGAGTAAGTTTTATATGTTTGAGATATTAAAAAAAAAAAAAAAAAAAAAACGCGCCTTTTTTATTTTTATCTATTTATTTTGTTAGAACGTATGTTAAAATAAAAATGAAAGTATGCATATAAAAATGAATTTTACATATAATTTAAGTTACGTGCTGAAATAAAAAATATTGTTTAGAAACTTATTTAAAATAGGGAGTATGTTGCAAATATTATGTACTTTAACCTAACAATTTAATAAAAGCGATACTGTAAAAACCGAATTCCTTGTTTAAATAAGTCTCAATAATAAAAATTATTTATCTTTTTAGTTCAAATATTTTACTGTGCAATATTTATATCAGCGTGATAGATTAAACTTTCTTTTTAAGTGTATCACAGTTTTTGATATCCAAAAAACTTATTGATAAGTATCTGTGGTAAATGTCCTGGCCCTGTAGATTTCAGAAATTTGGAGAATATACTTCCAAAATAAACTATTAAAATGGTCTTAAAAAATAATAGATCTATTATTTTTTATTTAAAAAAAGTGTTTACAAAATGCCGGCAATAAAAAATAATATTTCCATTATTTTTTTAAACAATTTTAATAGTTTATGTTGGAAGTATATTCCATAAAGAAAATAAACAACCCACTTTAAACGGAGAAATTACGAGTTTTGTGTATGTTATTCGCAGTTTTGTGTTAGGGTTGTAAAAAATTACCCCAAAATTTTTATACAACTAGTGGTACTGTAAACGAAAATAACAATTAGTTTACAATATATGAAGCAATGTTTGTTTTCAAAAATTGGGGATAACTTTCTTTAAAAATTAATAGTAAAATAAGCACCCACTTTATGGCCATCGTTTTTTTCGGGCGCTTTCGTTTTAACAAATAAAAGCTAAGGAAAATGATATGGCCACCTTTATGTTGGGGGTTGAGAGTCAACGTACAATGAACACAGTTTAACGAAAAATGAGCGGCCACTTTCAAAAAGTGTAAACAGAATATTTGTCGGGGGAAGGGGTCAACTGTAGGTGCTCATTTTACGTTTAGTTGTGTTCATTCATACATCAAATAGACACTTCGCCTTGTTTGAGGCGAAAATATAATTTTTAAAAAATTGCTCGTTGTCTATGTAAAAAAAAAATGACCATAAAGCGGGTGTTCGTTTTAAGTTAAATTACACCCCTTTATTTAACTAACATCTCTTTATATCTTGGAAACTACTTGTTTGCCGTAATTTTAAACGTTAATTTCGTTTTCAGCACCCCCGAAAACCTATAAAAGTCGTAATTTAAAAGGATTTTACTAATTCTGCACATTTACCTTTTTTATTTTATTTTATCGTTTTTTGTCATGTCATTTTCTTTTTTTTTATTAAGTCAAACATGGTACGATTTTCTTTTAAATTATTTCTTTAGGGTATGTGAATTAGTTTGCGACCTGAAGACATACAGCGAGAAGCATCAGCATTCGATGAAAGGACTGGAAAGCCAATTAGTGTTAAATTAAAAAAAATCCCTATCTTAAGGATGGGGCTATTCCTCGAATATTACCGAACTGTCCCTCCTATTTATCGTCATCAACCACTTTCAGATAGTCTCCTAACGCAAAGTAAATACGTTTAGAAAATTGTGCTCTTAAGCGTGCATTATGTGAAAGTGTTGCTGACGAGTTAGAGTAACGGAAACGTAAAACCTTCCATAATATTGATGATTTAAAAAAAAAAACGTTTATAGATAACAATTATTGGACTTCTATTAGGCATATAAAGATATGCTAATGCCGTAACATAAAAATATCTATGGTGATTGAACCGGACTTGGCCGTTAGAGTATTCTGTAGGGATGTGGAAATGAGTGGCATAGGGGTGTATAGAATTCCTACAAATGTAACGGACGAAAATACTCTGCAGATTTTGATGGAAAACATGAAAAAATAGACATAGAAC
This sequence comes from Euprymna scolopes, assembly GCF_053919585.1. Taxonomy (NCBI): domain Eukaryota; kingdom Metazoa; phylum Mollusca; class Cephalopoda; order Sepiida; family Sepiolidae; genus Euprymna; species Euprymna scolopes. The sequence goes on along the minus strand of NC_136513.1, from coordinate 27,459,648 downwards.
AGGAAATGAAAACTTCTAATATAAGTCCTTTATTAAAATTAATCTTATAATTTGTGCTATTAGTGCAGGATGAATCATTTTAATATTTTAATGCCATTAAGTTCATATATGAACAAATTAACATAATGACAATGAATAAGTTTAATTATTCGAGTGAAATGATGGTATTTTCTTCCGTATTATATGAATGCTCCCCTAGAGGGTACAGACTGTTAAGAGACACTAGAAATGGCATTTGCCCATGCTATTCAACCATTCGAGGATTAACCTTGTCATCTTCTATGAATCATGTCATTTAACAACACGATAACAATTGTCTCATGTATATTAAAAGTAAGTTCAAGTTACTAATGCAGAATGGCATTACAGTATCTTTACTTGTTGATGAAATACATCTCAAACCTTATCTGGATTATAAAGGTGGTAATATTGTTGGTTTAGCGACCAACGGCAATGAACCTACCACAAGTGCATTTGCTTTTATGCTTAGCAGTGTATTCTCACAATATAAGGATGTTGTGCATGTTATGCCAACTAAATGTCTTCTAGCTGAGAACTTATTTGACATAATTAAACGTGTAATGATCGGCTTAGAAGATATATATATATATATATATATATATATATATATATATATATATATATGAGGTATCATCTGTTATAACAGATAAAAATGCAATAAATAAAAAAAGCTATGTCTTTCTTTTGTAGCCCATCAAAGCTTTCAATTGTATCCCCATCCAGTTAGAAAGTCTAGCCCTCTTTTCTTCTTATTCGACTCAGTGCATATATTAAAATGCCTTAGAAACAATTGGCTTGGCCACAAAGATTAACGTAAATACATGATGTTCCCCAAGTTTTGTTTTAATGGAAATCATGAATTAGATAACATCCAAAGTACTCCATTTTCTAGTTTACATAAATTTTATGCCCTAGAACCTCAATCACATGTGAAAAAGTGCTATAAGTGGACTTCAAAACCTCTTTCGACTACTTTTGAAAGGCAAAATGTTAATTTGGTTTTGCAAATTTTCAACGAATATACTACTCAAGGTTTGCTAACCTTAGGAAAACAGGAACACTTGCCACATTATGCAGAAATCATAGAATACATTCAAATATTTTATATTTGGTGGACAGTACTGAATGTGAAAACACCGTTGCCGTCTTCGTAATAAATATGTTAATCCACTTACATTAAATAGTGATAATTATAGTTTCCTAAATGTGTTCTGTGACTGGTTAGAAACTTGGAATAGCATTCCCGGAAGAACTGGTAAGTTAACAAAGAAAACATATATTGTCTTGCACCATACGACTTACGCAATTTTAGAATTTACTAAATATTGTATAAATGTACAGAACATGGTGTATATATTACCAGGAAACTTTCAGACAGATAACCGTGAGGCAAGCTTTGGCGAGTATCGACAACTTAGTTGAGATCAGTATAATATATGGATACGCCAGGTGTATGAATGTTAAAAAAAGCTCAGAATGTTTTAAGTTTTAAAATTGAGCTTACCAATTAATAATCGAACTATTGAATTTAAAATTTTAAAATAAACTAACTGTGATGAAATTACAAGGGAGCAAGAGTTACATGTTGATAAATTTAACATAGATGTAACTGAAGATGATGTTAATCAATGCAAGGAAGTACTTCAAGTTATATTATACTTAGCAGGTTATTGCTGTAATGCAGTTTTCAAAAAAATGAAATGCAATAGCTGCAAAAATTTAATATCCGGAATAGAGACTGTTGAAGAAATAGCTGAAATGAACTGCTACTTTTAGGTATTAACAGAGTTCTCTGCTATACCCAAATGATATAACAAATAATTTTGTCTGCTTTAATTATATAATTTATTGTTCGTATTTCAGTTAAACTAATTTATGGTTAGTTTTTCAGTTTTGATTTTTAAAATATTGATTTTTGATTTAAAAAGTATTTATTGTTCGCTTTTATTTATTTCTATTGAATAAATTTCAGTTTCATACAAAGCAAATCGTATTCCTTTTTCTTTTAAACTTTTTACCAACTTTTCTCCCTTTCAATTAGTTTTTTTATTATTAGTCTTTTTTTATTAATAATATTGGATGAGTTTCAGTACAAAGTATCATGTTAATCATTTTTAATCCAATTTTGAAGTTTTCTAACGCTCTCTGTAAAAAATGACTGCTCATTTTCGACAGTCTGTGTTCCACTTATATTGTTTGCTATGACCTATGGCGATGACGTCATTTTCAGCTAACAGGCCATCTATGACAATGGTCACGGTAATACACGTTTGTGAAAAATACTGGATAAAAGTTCATAATGTCAATACATTTAAACTTAAAACACACACACACGCACCCCCCGTGCATATATATATATATATATATATATATATATATATATATATATATATATATATATATATATATATATAAAGATAATGAAAACGATTTTCTTTACCTAATTTGAAGCATGGTATATTAATTGAAATTCCAAATAAGGTATATACATGGATATGTTAGGAAGGCTAAAAAAGTGCATTTTTTATAATACATTTTTCGATGCTATACATCCTTCTCGATGAAGTCTTTTTCTTTCTCTACCGCATGATGAAATCTGCGGGCAAAAGTGTGCTAGTCCTTGGGTCTTCCAAACGTACCCATTTATATACGTAATTCCAAATTTCAATTTGCAATATATATATATATATATATATATATATATATATATATATATATATATATATATATATATAATATTTTTGGATATTACCTATCATCTAGATACAAATCCATATAACATATTATATATATATATAATATTTTTGGATATTACCGTCATTGAATTATTTACCTTTTACCTGACTATCCATTTACGTTTAATCACCTTTTTCTTCACCATATTCCCTCTGCTTCAATTTTTGTTATCAAGTAAGATTTTTACTTATTGTAGTTTCATCAAATACTTTTTTATGCAAAATCCGATCCCGCATTTTGCTAATTCCCACCCTCTGATTAGAAGGAAAGTATTTCTTCGAAACTGCGAAGATTAAGGACTATTCACTTATCAAGTGTTTCCTTTTCAGATTAAAAATGTTTTGAACTCTTTTTCAAAGTGTTTTTAACATGTTTTATTAACTGTTTGCTCTCTCTTATATATATATATATATATATATATATATATATATGTATATATATGTAGAGAGAGAGAGAGAGAAAGAAAGAGAGAGAAAAAGAGAGAGGGCAACAGAGAGGTGTCTGATAATTAAAGTCAGATATGTTCCCATATTATACAAGATCTATTACATTTTATTAAATATATACGTTTTCAGTAACCGCAAATTTGTTATTGGATATATATATATATATATATATATATATATATATATATATATATATATATATATATATATATATATATTACAATTTTCTGTGCGTGATTGAAAGAAAAACGAAAAGTTTGTACGTTTCCAGAGCTTTAACTGGAATTTTTTCAGTTTCTAACGCATTTTAATTACATTATTAAACTTCCTCTTGTTATAGGTCCATCATAGCATTATTATTCTATGTTCAATTAAACAAGTGGAAAACAAATACCGACCCACATCTGGCTTGATTAGTAATATATTTCCGAGGTGGTTCCAAAAATAAAGCATCTTATTACGAGTAACCTTGATTCATTTACATAGGTGTTACAATTCTCAATTCACTTCTGCCCACGATGAACAATGACTGTGCATGTGCGTCTATGGTGCGCTTCCTAATACGAGGATCGTCTCTAATGTAAAAACTGCTAATTTTTAGTCAAAATGTTCGAGTTTCACCAGTATTTTAATGAGGTGTGATGTGAACTCATTGCACTTGCGCCTCCTCGACGTACATATGCCTGATATACCCGCTTAGAAACAAAATCACCCCCCTTTAATGCTGAGGTTCCTAAATATCCGAAAGTATTCTGCATTAATAGCTTTATTCCTTGAACGCTTTGACTATGGAGATCTATTCCTGGTACCGGCGTCCGGAACTGATATGCAGAAGTTCAGATGAAACATAAGGCAACATCTTTCATAGACATGGTTCTAATTACTTACCCTTACGTACAAGTGGTAATGTGCTTTTAGAGGGCGATGCTGAGTAAAAAAAATTGAGCTACGAATACGATAGTTGCGCCATTAAAAACTGTGTCCCAGGCAAACTTTAAAAAAATATTAATTACATCATGAGTGTAAGGAGGGTATAATCTGATCAGCATAAGGTGTCACAACTGTAACTGATGCAATAATGCGAGCGTACTAGAACGAAATGCATTCTGGATGTTGGATGCGGACCGCTTTAGTTTGCATCTTATTACTAATATTTGCCCCTTATCATTATTTTTTTTTTTTTCGTAAAATGAAAAAAAAAATAAATTGAAAAGATACGGAGCACAATTTTTATTAAACCGAAAAATCTTTGAAGTCTTTGCGAAGTGCCATGTTATATGGATTTGTATCTAGATGCGTATAACACTGTATTTGTATGCAACTAGCGCACAGGAGTTTAGTTATCATATGAAGATTGATCATGATTATTGCGCAAAATACATACGTGTATTCTTTGTTTATTTTTATATTGCAGTTCCATATTATGCCCGGGTTACATTTATTATTTTTTGCAAAAGAAGTCACCATTTATAAAGGCCTGAACGTTATTTAAGGATAAGGGGCAATGAGTGTAACGTCGGTAATAGTCTAGTGATCAGTCGCAATAGCAATTTAGTACAGTGTGATTATTTTATACAACTGCTCATCAAACACTTCTTTACATCCGACTTGGAGACGATCATCTAAGAGTCAGATAAAAAGTACATCTTACGTAGAGAGCTCGGTATGTTGGCGGGGATACAGCAATAGTATTTATGGATAGGGATTTGGAGGAATTGTGGAAAGTGGAAGTAGACCATCGAGTCCTTTATTAGAATAGTTTGCAAAGGATGCACCATACATTGAAGCTCAGACGAGCTTTCATATTACCTAGGGTTAACAGTCTAAATATTTTTTTCTTAATTATTCTGTAACTTATCTTTAGTTTCTAACTTAATATGTAAGTAAGAGCTGGCAATAAACGCAAAACAATACAGAAAAAAAAAACTACTATAAAAACAATGCCCCCCCCCCCAACAGACCTTAGGGAAAAATTATGTCCTCGCGAAATCCAATGAATAAAAAAGAAAAAAAATAAATAAATAAAAATTAAATTATATCAACTTTGAAGCCAAAGAAAATGAATACCTATTGTCACCATTCGGACAGATCACCGCCTCATCTACTAAAAGAAAAGAAATAAAATCTAAACAAATGAATGTTATTCTTCTGCGTGTCCGGCAGCCATAGTAATAGACGCTGATTTCATTTACTCGCTAAGGTTCTACCGGCACGCTGATCCGTTAACAGCATTAGGGTCGGATGAACTCCTTGATCATTAAGGGTAAATAAGATTTCCTCGAGATTTTTGGTTAAGACCGCGGATGGCATAGATCAACGAAAACGCGGGAAACAAAACAGTGAGGAAATTTCACAGAGATTCTCACGTCTTAATGTATCAAGTTTTACACTGAAATCAACTTTTTCTGTTAAGAAAAATACTTCTTTAAGTTTTCGTATTTTTATTATACCTATTTTTAGATGTATATATATATAAATATAAATATATATATATATATATATATGTATATATATGTATATATATATATATATATATATATATATATATACGTACAGTATATTACAAAAGTGAGTACAACCCTCAAATTTCTTCAAATTTTTTTATGTATCTCTTCAGGGGACAACACTGAACAAATGATTTTTGACACAATGAAAAATAGTCTTTCAGCGGCATATATAATAGAGTTTATTTATCTCCTCTAAAAATAACTGAAAATATGTTACAAACCAGTTGTTTATTTCGAAATTATGTTTCTCATGGAAAATGGAAATAAATAAGAAAAAAAATGTTATGCTCTACTTTGTGAAGACAGAAAATAAAATCAAGCTAAACTCTAAACATAACTATCAACTTTTTATGCAAATGAGGTTTTTCAGCTTGAAAAAAATAAAAGAAACGGCCCATTCCTAAAGCTTGACGAAACTTTGCGCACGTGTTCGTTGTTAATGTGTTCGTTGATTAATTCCTTGCGTACTGAAACTTTCAAATTGTTCAACTTTTTTCACCTCGAGTTTGAATATTTTTTTTATTTTTCTGACTGTTGTTGGAAAGGAATATTTCACTTTATTAACTGGATAACTGAAATATTTTCCTCTAGAGTTGGAATATTTTTTCTTTGTTTTCCTGACAGTCGTTAGTAAATAACATTAAATTTTAGGTAACGAAATACTTTTGTTCTTGTAAATTTTTGGAAATATTATTTCTCCCCGAAGTTCGTATGCTTTAAGAAATTTGCATATAGAACAAACTAAGTTGGGAGCATCCAAACCATGTACCCCCACACACACAAAAAAAAGAAAGGATAATTTTGGCCTCTTTGGGATTTTTCTTATCCCAGTTACAGAAAAGAATTTAGTTTCGTTTTATTGTTAAATAGGAAGGGTATCCACCGTAGAGGTCTTTAACGGTACAATTACGCAATTACTAAGGGATCAAATGAATAACCAGCAACAGTTAGAGGAACATTTTAAAGACCAAATACAACAATAAGCACAGCGGTAACATATGTTGGAGGGGAAATTCTTTCTTCAACCGAAGGAGCAAGACGGGAAATTTATTACTTACACAGAAAGAACAAGACGTGGAATTGCTACTTCTACAGAAGAGGCACGAGGAATTGTGTTTAAAAATGTCGAATAATACGGAACACAGTGATGATAGCACCGCATCTTCCCAAAACACGATATAGAATCCCATCGATATGATTTACTACCAAACCAAGCAATATATGGCTTTTGTCGCGTTAATAGGAGATACGATATACGAGGTATTATTCACTGACTAGCAAAAGTTGAGCAATGCCACAAAGGGTCACCTATTCTATGGAAGCTAGGGACCGCAGAACACAGTATGTTCTTTGAATATATTTAATTCAGAGCAGACGAGCGATCTGAATTCTAATCTGAACTTTTCAACCCGGAGACGACACTTTTTCACAAAAGATGGGAGTGCTTCAACCTGGAAAAACGCGACGACAAAGACAATACCGCATTCGTGTCTATTGTTAACAAATACGCTGACGATTTTCGGCTAGTTGAATTATCATAGGAATGTTTTAAATGTTTGATTTTGCACAGGCTCTCGTCTCAACTAAGAAAGCGGAGGGCCAGTTCTATTTTTCTGCCATGAAATAGAAGACTCGGGTACGGGGGCACAAGTACTTAAGAACGAGTTTAAGAAAAAAAATCCAGAAGTTTTTTTTTTCAGCTGTTCTCAGAAGATGCACCAAAGCTATAGCCAAATTCGAACTGAAAGAAAACGCTCTTTTCGTTTTCAAGGAAAAAGTAAATCCCACGTTTCCATAAACTGAGAAACTTGGTAAGGGTCTGGATCGGCTACATAAAGCCGGAAAAGCCCATACCGTATATGTAATTAAAAAAAACAATCAGATTCGAATACGTACATATTTTTCCACTTGCCGTAATGCAGCTCTAAAAGATTACCACTATCCCCTCCTCACACCAGAGGAATAATTCAACAATCTTAACGGTAGTAAAACAATTCTAAGGTAGATTTAAGCGGCCCGTGCTTACAGATCCCCGTCGAGGACGAATGTTCGAATAACCTCTGCATTGATACGGACAGCGCCACTAAATTTTCAGACGTTAACTCCCGGGTAAATATAGTAACTGCGATATTCTACTAGGCTATGAATAGCGTGCTGCGTTGTATCGACCTTACTTGCGATTCCTTGAGCGACATCGTTATTGCCAGTAAATCCACAGGCGAGCATCGCAAACACTTACGCGAGGTTTAAAAAGAATTCAAAGCTGCGGTTTAAAATAAAATATGCCAAGTGTGACTTCATCATGAACGAGATAAAAATAACTAGGTAACACAATTGATAAGAATGGTAGACACTCAGACTCTCAAAGGGCAGACACAATAATGAGACTGCCTGCTCCCGATAATGTGAAAGAGCTGGATAACTACTGCCAGGTCTTCATAAGGATAATGATTTGTGCGCGCTACTTAACAAATTATATAAGGAAAAAAGCCTGTGATTGGGCGTCTGAATATCCCGGATATATGAGAAAAGGAGACTTTAACATTGGAACTTTTTCTTACACATTATGATCCAAAGCTGAAAATAATAGTAGCGAACCACGCAAGCGCATATTGTGTTGAAGCTGTATATTTCGGTACAAACACACACACACACACACACACACACACAATCGTCCATGCATCAAGATCGCTACTACCTGCCAGGAGACAGTACTCACCGATCAAAAAGGAGCCACTAAGTATCATATTCGCCTTAACGAAATTTAAAATATATTACATGGCAGTAAATTTTCGTTGCTAACTGACCACAAGCCGCTGCTTACGATCCTTGGATCCAAAAACGGCTCGCCGACATATACTTCTATTAGACTGTTGAGATGGGGTACAATCTTACTGAATTATAATTTCACACTGGAGTACTTGTCATCAAAACAAATTAACCATGCTGGCAGCCTTTTTGAGGATTCCATTATTGCGTCTGACTGCGAAATAACAAAAATGATAACCATCACAATTCGTGAGCTTCTTGTATCCCTCCTGAAATAAAGAGAGAAGCAAATAAGAATGACTTTGTCTTTGACATCAAAACAAGGTCGCCATTAAGGACGAAAATATTCCTAAAGTTGTTTAGTTTTGCGACGAGTTCTAATTCTAATGGGAAAGAGTGGTTATTCTAAAATGTCTCGAGAAACGAATTCTTCGCGATTTTTACATATAGCACCCTGGAAAAAACGAATGAAGGGCTAAATGAGATGAGACCTCAACTGGTCTAACATAGACAAAAGCACCAAGGAGATATTAGATTGCACTGTCGCTGTAAAAACACGACGCCTTACATTGACACCCTGGCTGAAGATTGATCAGCCGTGGTCTAGAATTCATATTGACTTTGCAGGTCCGCGCCGTTACCATTATTACTTTATTTTAGACAGTAGTCACACCAAGTGCCCTGAAGTATAAATGTACCTGAGGTGATTCATCTTTTTTTTTTAGTTAATGAGTTTCTATCCGTCTTGAGATTTTATTAGAATGTTGTACAGAGGCATCATGGCTATGATGAACAATAATGGTGATGAATAATCACTTTATAAGACCCCTCTTTGTATTTTGATTCCAGTTAAGATGTCATTCCAAGTCTCTGATTTTGTATTATGGTGATTTTTTTCCTTCCATATCTGGCTCCAGTTGCGGGGTGTCTTCGTCGGATACGGTTGTTCTCTTTTTGTTTTTTTCTGATTTACATTTTATCAAAATTGGCTTTCATTAATTTCAAATGTCTTGTTTTATTTGCATTGTTCAGATTTTTACCAGCATCCTCTTTATATCTCTTATTTTGCTGCTATATTTCCTTCACTTTTTCTTGGTTCTTGTTGAGCCTATCATCGCCTGTCGCATTTTTACTTTCCTACTCGTTTCTTGTCATCTTGTTTCTCGCTTTGTCTTGTTTCTGTCGTTTGTTGATCTATGTTTCCAGCTTCAATTCCCAATCAGTTTTTTTCGTCATTTTTCTTTCTCAGTCTTTTTTTTTTCTTTACACTTCATACTTGCTGTTTAGAGACAAGCGTAGATATAATTGTTTAGGTCGGTTAGGATGCATGGGAGGAGTTTGTTCACCTTTTCCGTTTCAATTCTTACGTTTTTTTTTCCACTCTTGGTTTATGTAGGATTGAAGCTTTATTTTCTCCTCGTTCATATGTTTCTTCTGTATTCTTCTTCGGCTAATTTATTTTAATTAAGTTCTGTTTTTCCATATGTATAGGTCTTCATGTTTCTTATATAAAACATCTGCAGCTCTTCTGCCTCTGTAATTCCTAGGTTTGGTGCTTCCTCGTTTCTTCACCTTTGTAATCATTTATGTTCTGTCATATTTCATTCAGTTCTAAATTTGAAAACAAGCTCTCTTGAAAATACTATTCGCTTGGTCAACAATGTTTTGTTCTGTTGCATGGTAGTCACTAGATATGTCATATAACTCTTTCATCTGTTTGCGATATTCTGAGTATTCGGGGTGACTTTTGTAATAGCAGTCCATTACCATTACCTTTTTTATGTCCACATCTTTCTTCGGTTTTGGAGTCGGTTATAGTTACATTTTGCTACCTGTTTTTTTTACCTTCCTATTGGTTTCCCTGTCTTTTACCTGTATGGTTTGGTACCTGAAATTAGGGGGATTGGTTACGTGTTCTGTGCTGGTGTTATTTTTTTCTGAAATTAGAACAGTAGCCAACATTCACAGAGTTACAACCAAGTCCATCATACTGGCAACCGAGGAAGACACTTACCTGGGTCCCAGGTTGCGTATTATTTGTAAGTTGCATGTTTCATATTGCGGTGTCTCTGGTATCATCATGGCTAAAATTGTTTTACGTTTAAACTGCCACATAGGTGAAAAGCAGTGTGAACTTTCACACGCACGTAAAGATCATGAAAGAGACGGTACAAAGACAAGAACAACATTTTTTTTTAAAAAACAATTTAAAATATATAAATACAAAAACTAACTATTGTACTTAATATAAGCCGAACGTCGAAAGTTATGTTCTGTAAGGGAAGTTTGAAAATAGTTCTCCCTTACACGCGTAGTCGCTAGTAGTAGCGCGATTGGGTGACCTTCGTTATTTTTTTTTAATTTAAAACATTGTATAGTTATTTATATTAATATTTTTAAATATTATTTGAAAAGTTTATAATAGGAAGTAAATTTAAGCATATTTAATTGTGTTTATTAGTGGTTAGCTTGGTTTGATTAAGTGTTTTAGGTAAAGTTAAAGATTTGGGTTATTGTGTTTTTTATGTGTCTGCTTTTTTATTTTTTATATGAAAGGGGGATCATGTTGTAAATTTATATTTGTACTACTAGGTTATCCAGGTGGTGTAAGACAGGGTATTGTAATATAGCTACATCTGTTCTAGTCGGTTAAGATAGTTAGGGTATAATGAGATGATGGTAATGGAAGCTATATGATTGTGAAAGCAATCATATGTAATACTATGTAATTAATGATAAGTCAAGTTCCAGTCTGTTGTGTAGATCAGGTCATAGCTTGGCTATTACTAGTGATGCCATTATGAGAAGATTGCCAATATTGCGTTGTGTGGATAGAATATCGACTTTCATAAATCTATAGACGTTTCCGAAGATGTTGAGGTGTTTGTGGAATGATGATGCTTGAGTCTGTGTGTGTTCTTTTACTCTTATATGTATAGCTCCCTTCCACGATTCTGTTTTCCCAACTGTACTGACATGCAGAAGTTCAAGTGTAATGTGAACAGTTATCTTGCTACTCATCTGCCTTAATAATATCTCTGCAACTTTTGCCTCCGATAGTAACCCCTACTTCAAAGTTACACTGTGCTTTGTTTGGGGTTAAAATTGAATTTAAAAAGTGGGTCAGTATCGGTGAATATGGTCTACATGTTCTCAGCCTTTTCTCTACCTGAGGGACAATGTTTGACTCATCTAAAATACATTTATTAATCTGATTAGTGATTATTGTATGCGTGAATTTAGCATCTGGAATGATGTACAGGATATTGGTATTTAGTTTATTCTCCACTAAAGCAAAACGTGACAAAAGATGCTTTTCTAATGTGAGGGGAATCCGGCATCAGGAAAATGGTCACGCTGGAAGCAGGCAAAAATAAAAGGGTCCTTAGTGTAGAAGAGTTTCTTTTCCATTGAGTAAGTACAAATTCAGTTGTTAATATTCAAAACAAGTACTACTTAATTCTATGTACTCCTGCTTTACACATGTGAAATACTTTCGAGTGACATGCTTTGGGTATGCCGCAATTATGTGCTATGTGTAAGTCCCTATACCAATATTATTGATGTATTTTTCAACTATGTGGGGGTGATCACGCTAGCTTAGAATCGTAGAATACGTAGGTATTTAAAGGCAAATAAATCAAATAGTTTTTGGATAGATCATTTAAACTTGGACAGATAGAGTGGATGGGTATAAGTTCATCAGCTATATTCGAGGAGAGTAAAGGCGTTTGCATCCATTATCCAATTATTTTTGCAATTTAGTTTATCAGTGCACCACGACTGCAATTCGACAATACATATCATATACATACTTAAATTAAGCGTACATAAATCAGTTAATAGTTATTTTTAAATGCAGTAAAACATGTTATTCATCCAGTGCCTTAATTTTTAAAAATAAACAGTAAATAATTAATTCAATCATCTGTGAAAAAAAAGGAAACCAACATGCCTATATATATAGTTACAAATTAAAAAAAAAATCAATCCCTTCCACCGTAAAATTTAATCCAACTTATTTATTAACAAATGCTAGGTTTACTTTGATGTCTTACCCTATCATCGCCCCATTTGTGCTGATGAGAAGAGAGTATTAAAAAAAAAACACTCATTGACAATTATTACCAGTATTATTTGTCAATATTTATAAAAGGAATATCATTTCCGAAACGATCGTTCACTCAATTTGATTTGTTTTGCTTCTCCTTTCGAAACCGATTAATATTTTACAATGATTAATCTTTATCCTCACTATTAATATGGATCTAGGATAAATATACATATTGCGCTTATTATATATATATATATATATATATATGTATATTTATATATATATATATATATATATATATATATATATATATATATATATATTGTATTATTAGCAACATCAAGTTATTAAAATATTGATACATTGAATATTACTTTGCTTTTTCTAAACTTCCGGTCTAATTTCCCACTCCCTCTCCCTCTCTCTCTCTCTCTCTCTCTATCTCTTTCTCTCTATCTATCTTTCTCTGTATATATATATATATATATATATATATATATATATATATATATATATATATATATATATAATCAACCTAATATATATGCGTGCGCGCGTGTGTGTGTAATTTGAATGAAGTTTATTAATGATTTCTAAGTTTTCACACAGTTTTACTGCTATTTTAATGCTTGTATAATTTTAGCCTTATCATCAGTCGCTAAAATTTTAAGTTCGATAAATTCTTCTGTAATCATCAATTAACAAAATCTTCCATGTTTAGTATGGCAAGACTAGTTACATCTCCTCGCCAGGACGAACTTACAAAGATCTAGTAAAAGAGTGGTTATTGGAATCACAATTTTTTTTTTACTCGCAGTCACTTCTTATCAAGACCCGAAGGCCAGTCGAGGATAAAGAAAATAATGGTGGTTGTTTAGTATCTGATGTTGGTGTATATGGAGTCGAATCTGATTATTTAGTGGACTGGCTCGACAAGAACTTGTTTCTATTGGTGTTGAAGTGTACCATGATGCAATCAACCGAGAAGCACGTCAGCGAACGTAATTTACAAGCGATCAGTTCTGCAGAAGGGGCGTTGTTCATGAAAGTTTCGTGTACATTTAGGCACAGTTAGAAGATGGGAAAAATGCTTTATAGTGGATGTAGCTAGTCGAGTGTTTTTGTGAATGTTTGGCAAGGGAGCGAATAGGTTTAGAGATTAGTCGAACACTTGCCATGAAAAATCAAATATATTATAACTACTATTGAATATTCCATTTATTTACTTACAAATAATGTTGAATTGCAATAATTAAAGTGGTGATATTTTTCTGGCCTCCTAAAAGTAAGTGAATTAATTAGATATCCACAGTAGATGTATTTCGCTTTATCCCTCACTTCCGATTCGCTAGATTAGCTTTCGCCACAGTAAGTAAATATTTGTATGAGGGTGTTTTTAAGAACCTGACAAAGATCATATTGTGTATAATGTATATAGATTACCTACAATATGAACGTTAGGTTTACACTCTCTGATATAAAACACTCTCTAGCAAATCCGTCGCCCATTAATTGGAACACAGCATCTAAAACAGAAAAAAATCCAACATATACACTTCATCTTCTCCGTTATTTCTTTAGTCGACCGGCCATCTAAAGCCAAAGCCACAACCGAGCAAGTTATATTTAATACACAATAAGTTAAAAGACGTTTCCCCTCTTAATCCAGAGTCCGTTGTTTTTTTTCTTTGGTTACACGGCAATCGCAGGATCCGTAATGCCCAAGACAAAACATTAGGCAATATATATCTTGAGAAAGAAATATAGACTCGTATTAAGAGAGGGAAAGAGAGAGAGAGAGAGAGAGAGAGAGGGTAAGAGAACGGGTAAAGACAGAGAGGTCAGAATGATGGCCGATTGAATAATATGCTGCTCTCCTCGCGGATGGAGACGAACGAAAGCCGTATGCTATTCGACGTGACTTTTCTATAAAATCATTAGATTTATCCGCTTTTCGAATGCGAAAGCAGGATCAACTTCAGAGGACTTTAAGTTGACACACACTCTGGGAAAAAAATCGCGCAAGTTTGTCGGTTTAAGGTAAGTTTAGGTGGGATTTGTGTCACGTGAATTTGTTAAAGCCAATAAGCTGCTTCCTTTAGAATACAAGACACACAGAAAGCGACATAAGAAATGAATAGCGAAAGAGCTTTGGATGATATATATATATATATATATATATATATATATATATATATATATATATATATATATATATAAATACATACATACGTACATACATATATATCTATCTATCTATCTATATATATATATATATATATATATATATATATATATATATATATATATATATATATATATATATATAAAGAAAACAGTGATAGTGTATTGAAGGATATATATGTATAAATATATATATATATATATATATATATATATATATATTTATACACATATATACAGTGGTTGTATGGATAAGCTCTTGGATATAAATACAATGAAACTCGCGTGATATTGAATAGTGCTCGATGTAGGACAGAACTGGTTTAGAGTGTGTTTATTATACGCATGTTTCACAGAAATCTCATATTTCATCAAACAATTAAAAGGAGCGATATGTAAACGACAGTCAAAATTACATTCGTTTTTATAAGACATTCGGGTGAGGTTTACTAAGAAAAAGTGGAGTTATATACTTTATGAATTTGAGCAGCAAATGTTTTGAAGGGAGGTGAGGCGAAAGAAGGGGAGTATGGGTAGATATATTCCACATTCATTAATCGTCTAATTTAGTTATAGTCTCTATTTGTTTTATTCTTCGCTTTTTTATTCATTAATTTGTTTCTCCTTTTTACAAGTATGTATATATCTATTTATATATGGGGCACGTGTCAATATTTTCCGTTAGACAGATATATAAGTGTATATGATTTAATTAAAGTTGGTATACCGAGAGCTATATTTTCCACTCCATCGTGGTGCCTGAAATAATTACAGTGGAAAAGGTTTTCATATCAATATGTAAACGTAATTTCGATAGTTGTCAATCTTTCATTTGCGATGTTTATAGGTTTATATGCTCCGTTGTAGGGGTCGGTTCTTAAGTCCATATACATAAAAACAAGGACATAAATGGGGGTATTTATCTCTATTGATGAAGTATTCTGTGCCCACAGAACTTGTAAAGGACTAAGATATATATATATATATATATATATATATATATATATATATCTTAGTCCTTTACATATATATATATATATATATATATATATATATATATATATATATATATATATATATCCTAATCCCGTTACATAAACGTTCACTTATATATATATATATATATATATATATATATATATATATATATATATATATATATATATATATACTAATCCCGTTACAAAAGAAAATAATGAAACGAATGGAATGAAGGAACCCAAAACTCAATTGCTGGATAAATAAACATGTCGTTTATTTACTGTTGAAAAATGAATGTTTTAGGTATAACACGTGTTCATGACCGCGCGGGTGTCACCATCATTTGTTGCGGGACTGGTGGTGTAGAAAGAAAAGGAAATGTGTGTTCATCTCACGTTCGGGTCATTATCGTTTGCTCGAACGTGAGAAGAGAAGTGAGTAATGTAGTGGAAATGGGAATGATAGTCCAGCCTGTAGACAAAGAAAAGGATAGAGGGTTGAAATCAGTAAAGCTGTTCGCCATGTTAGCAGTCAGCTACGTGAAGGTATTCTCAGGCACAAGTTGTATATATAGAGAGAGAAAGAGTGAGAATGTCAACCCAGTTCATGGAGAAAGAAAGAGTATAAGGTGTACGTAATGATTGTTAGCTTTTTACCCCACATGATAGCAAATGGCATGAGGCTCGCGCGTGCTAACGCGTGCTCGCCTGCCGAAACGGCGGCGGCTGTTACGTAGACCACCCACCTCGGAAGGTGAGTCGTAAAAGAAAGAAGCTGCTTATTGCTCTTGATTTTATAGTTGTTTCCGGTGTTTTTTTGCGCATGTGTGGATTTCCTTTGAAAGGGGAAATGACGTTATCCATGCCTGCGTACGTGTTCGCGTATGTAAGTACATGTGTGTACGTTAGCGTGTGTGTGTATACACGTGAATGTGAGTGTATATACGCGAACGTGAATATATGTACGTGCGTGGACGTGCGCGCGTATGTTTGTGTGCGCGTATGTATATGACAAGTAATATAGCTTGAGATGTGAACGCGTGTTTTTGTGTGAGACTAGAAAAGGCTCGCGCAAACTCTGGTAAAAGTACTTATCGTTTGGGATAAATTATGTCCTTGGTTGCCTCATGTAAGGTTACTATACGATTATACTAATACGATATTTAATAATTCACCTTTATCTATCGGCCGCATATTGTGTTTCTCTTCGTTTAGTTTTGTATTAAACGGTAGCGCTTGAGATGATGTCGAGCAGTAACGAGAGGATGACCCTTTCTTTAATTTAGCTAAGTTATTATGCAAGCCTATTCTTCCACGCTTTTCGGTTAGCATAGCTATTAATTACAGGTTTGTAAGTATAGTTATTGCTTTATGGTATATCAGGACTACTCTGTATCCTTTTAACTCTTCCCTTATTCCAGTTATTAATACATTAATATATTCGGAGTTAGGGATTCTGAAGTATTTTTTATAGAATTTTCTTGCTGATTTTCCCAATGTCCAGTCTAGTTGGATGAATTAATCTGGTTGCTTGTGTTTTTTGTCTTTGAGTAGAATATATATCTCATGTTTCTTGAGTGTAATAATTCTGCTGATGACAGTAAATCCTCCGCAATTTGCATAATGTCTGGTTGTTTGTGATTTCCACTTGGTTGATGTAAGACATTTGGTAGTTATTTTTTTTTAAGTTTTAAATATTAGGTCTTTGTATTGTTTGTGCTGTGGAATTCAATGTTTTATCTCAGATCGAAAATATCCTTTACAAAGAGAACTAGTTGTGGGACTATAAGCGTCGGTTTCTGCTCTTAAATCCGAAGATTTTTTGGTTATCATCTTATTTTGTAGAAAAATTAAGCCTTCTCTTTCATGCGTCTAATTGGATTGTTCATATTCCATATGAGTTTACGGAAGTAAACCGCGATGTTTGATATGGCAATATTCATAGATATAATCAATTATCATAAATATATAATATAATATATATATATATATATATATATATATATATATATATATATATATACATATATATAATCACTGAGTGTTATTATATATATATATATGTATATACATATACAGATGTTTAATTATACATGCATATATATATATGTATGCATATATACGTGTGTGTGCGTGTGAGTGTGTGTGTGTATGTGTGTGTTCTGAATTTGAATGACATTAAAATGTTAACTATAGAGGAAATACAGCAATTGTAGTCATTCTCCCTTTTTAATATTCGATTAACTTCTTGGGCTCGTTTTTACAATGCGAGATTTTCTCTAACAGCGAATTCATGATAATACTAAAACACAATAGATAGATTCGACGTGAATTTTTTGGTCTTAAACAAATTTACTGGATTCAACTAAGTTCCAATCAACATCACCCGATTATGTTCTTTCTAGTGTCTTAATAAGTATTCGTAACTCTACTTCAAAGTGTTTTTTTTAATTGTGTGTATGCGTGTACGTATACACACACACACACACATATATAAATATCTATCTATCTATATATATATATATATATATATATATGTATATATATATATATATATATATATATATATATATATATATATATATACATATATGGTGGGCGTGTATAGATGTTTATTAAATTGAGATTGCGATACTAGAATGAAGTCAATTATTTATATGGAATTGTATTTTATCTAAATGCGAGTTGGGAAAAATTTTCCATTCGGCCAGTTTGGTATCCCCATATGAGGAGTCGCATATGGATTTTTTGTAAAATATAATTTAAATATATATATATATATATATATATATATATATATATATATATATAACGTCGATTTCAGGTTACTTAGTAACGTGGGAGAGTGGGGATATTTTTTAATGCGCAAGCCAGTGAAAAATGTGTTACTTAAACGGGTTCGCGTATTTAAATTTATACGTTAAACAATGTTATAGTTTTTTTTTAGGTTTTATATGCGTATATTCTACGCTCAGAATATACCGAACGCTTTATTCTTTTATTCAGTTGTACCTGATAGCACGAAAGTCATATTTTGTTATACTTATAGTATCATTGGACAGGTAATAACACAAACAATATATCATGTAAGCGTACTTTACGACCCAATTATACAAGGCGATCTGTTAACCGGGCCCATTATATAAACAAAATGCCTAATTCGGATCCGATTGTTATGTTAAATACTCAAAATACAGTTTGGATCATTTTTTCACACTGCTTTTAAAGACATTCACTTCGGTGTTTACCATGTAAGTTGGGTGTTAACTTTTATACACACTTCTTTAACTTCCTTACTCTATGACTTTTAATTCATCAATCAATTTTTAATTGTGATTTTCCATGTCTCACTGACTTTAGCAAATATGGTGTAAAACTTTACAACTATTTGCTAATATTTTCTCTTCTGATGAGATTGTAGACATCGAAATCCTATAGGATAAGGAGTTTAAATATGTCTAATGTATTCTTTGTCTTACATAGAATAATAAAAAATATTTTGATCTGAAACTCAAACATTTAACGCCATAAATTTTAAAATTTATTTAAATTCATTGAATGACTAAAAATTCGATTTATTTACTCTATCTTGTATATCAAGCAATACTTATTTAGGTAGGGATACTACTGATAGAATATTACTGCCAGTAATATCTTGTAAATCTTATAATCACAGGTTTCCATACCAGTTGATTGTTGGATAATTTTATTCTGAAATATATATATATATATATATATACACACACACACACATATATATATATATATATATATATATATATATATATATATATATATATATATATATATAAATGTGTACGACATAATCACGTTGACACAGCGATTTCTATTGGATCACGGCAATTAAGCAACGGTGAGTCTTCTCAAGAGTAAATGAATGACTGTTTGGGACTTTCAAGTTTTGTATGTGCTCTCTGCTTATCTTGCCAT
>NC_136513.1:27425000-27435000 GCF_053919585.1 Euprymna scolopes | reverse complement strand
CAATGACATAATGTCTGTCCGGCAGTCCATCACACTAAAACGTGAAACAATATTCTGTCTGTCTGTACCTCCATCACACACACTTACGTATTCAAGAACATTATGTCAGTCTGTCAGCCCGTGACACTAAAACAAGGAACAGAATTTGGTCTCTTCGTACCATTTTATCTGTCCATCATTTCGTCAAACTAAAGACTTACATAGAATTTTTATCTGTCAGTTCCTACGTTACTTTTTATTTCTCCCTCAGTTCGTTATGCTTTACACCAAGAATAGCTTTATCCCTCCATGAGTGCTCATGCTTGCATATCTAATAGCATTCCGTATGCCCTTTCATTCAAATTAACGTCTTACATAGCATGGTGTCCGTTCGACAGCTTTTTCCCAGAGAAATTTTAAAGAGCATTTGGTCAGAGTGTCTGTGGATCATGTTTGTTCGTCAGTCCGACGCTCTGCAAAATCAAATGTAAGATTGAAAAAAAAAACAATAACTATGTCATTTTGTTCGTTTCGCTAAAATCTAATATAGACTTTCGTGTGTCCGTCATTTAAGTTTGTAATAGAATATACGTCCGTCCTTCCGGCAAGCTTGGTCTCAGAAAAGACATTTTACTTCCCTCTGTCACGCTGTCACGCTAAACTTTAAATATGATTTTAATCGGTAAATATTCAGATTTAGCGAAAACGTCTTTAAACAATGGCTGTTCTTTTTGTGTGTGTTTTTTATTTTATACGGGCGTCGTTTAAATGTTTTTTTTTTTATTTACAGTATGTTTCTTTATATTAAAATAAAAATATAAAAACGATCTGTTTCTTTTTTCTTTAAAAAATAATACAAAAATAAGGTGAACGAAAAATTGTGCAAAGCTGAGTCGTTATCAGTAAACCCGCTAATAGGCCACAAAGCTAGAATCCCGTGAAAGATATTAACGGATTACTGTCTCCCTAGTCTGAGATAAACGCTGTTTGCTCTGATTTTTCAAGAGAGGCAATTTCTTTTTTTCAATTTGCTCTGTTTATTTTTTGTTCATATATATATATATATATATATATATATATATATATATATATATATATATATATATATATATATATATATTGGCTGGTTCTTTGTCGTGTTTATTTTATTTTCTTTGCTTATTTATAATTATCAGTTGTTGGTTGTTTTCCGCTGTCGATATTTTCACAGTTACTGATTATTTCAAACTTAATTTGATTTTCTCTGCACTGTACTATTCTTTCATGATCCGTATTCAAAGATTCATATTCTTATTTAGATTTATG
This sequence comes from Euprymna scolopes, assembly GCF_053919585.1. Lineage (NCBI taxonomy): Eukaryota > Metazoa > Mollusca > Cephalopoda > Sepiida > Sepiolidae > Euprymna > Euprymna scolopes. Next base: position 27,433,716 of record NC_136513.1, on the reverse strand, counting down.
AACTGCTATACACACCTACACACCTACACACACACACACACACACACACACACATATGTGTGTCTGTGTGTGAAACTAGAATAATACATTAGAATATATATATATATATATATACATATATATATATATATATATATATATATATATATATATATATATACATAAACGGTTATGTGCCTGCGTATCGTTCTGTCTGTTTGTATGTCTGACTGTCTACATATATTCAAACTCTATCTCCCCCGAAATTTAGAGTCGCAGTGTGGTGTTCGGTGCCTCAAATAATTGGATTTCTTACGTACCGTTCTGTAATGGTTCTTTTGGAGTCAAAATATTATTTAAGGGGTCAAAAAGAGACATAAATTGAAAACATCGTTAGACACTTTATCCATTCATTTTAGTTTAGTTCCTGATTTTTAATCGATTATTTTCGTGTCATGCTTGTACAGTGGTTACATGACCAGTTCCGAATGCTACAGGTATGGCTTTGATTCTAGTTGATGGCACGTAAATACTTGTTTTATTTTATTTATTAAACCACGACTAATATATACAAAATCTGGAAAAATTAAGATATCATATCTAAGCGTATTTTTTTCCGGTTCGTTACCATTTTCACCTCAAACAACGTCACTTGTATGTAAGGGCGTAATGTAGGAGGTAAGTTACAGGAATACAATGTAGAAAGTTTAGCAGCAATATGTCTGTTCGCATTACAATTACAAGTTCGGCATACCAGTTCAGTTGCGAAAGCAGGAACCCAGAAGAGAGTTATAAATTCAAGCAGTTCTAGGGGGAAAAACATTAGATTAGAAGATTTTCTTACATCATGGGACTTTGCTGCTTCTTGGGGTTTTAGGGGGCATTCTCGTCTAGGTGGTACAAGGGTTTGTAGTTCGTCGGAACATCTACCATTAAAATACTTACCGAACAGGCAGAGAGATCTACAGAGGGAGAGAGACTGAAGTTAGATGACAGGTGAGGAACCAATCAGGTTGGCGGCTCTATTTGGAATGCCCGGCTTACCCCCACCCTGTCTATATTATATTATATAGATTTACATCGTCCCCTCAAAAAACGTATATAGTAAACGCTCATAATTATCATTCTTTCATGATGACGTTGTCTTACTCGTGTTTCCTTAAATAGAAGAAAAGCATTAATCAGCTCCTCAAAAAAGCTTATAGGAAGCGTTTTTTTTATATGAAATAATAAAAGTATTTGAAAGAAGAAGAACGTAGATAAAATCAATCAGAAATTCTTAAACTGGCGAAACTCTAACTAATCAAAAAAGAACATATTGCATTGTCTATACCCTAGTCTCTCTCTATATACATATATATATATATATATATATATATATATATATATATATTCGTATTCGTGTTTGTTTGTTTGTTTGTTTGTTTGTTCACAATTTGATTAATATATAAAAACATGTGTTACTTAATCTTTCATTTATTTCTCTATATATAGTATGATATTGTAAAATATACAATCAAGAGGCCACCTTATTTGCATATGGCATAAGGGCAAATTGATTTTAGTAAATAGCGATATCTTAGTTAATGTTTTAACGAAAGAATTATTTTAAGTATTCTATTTCAAATTGTTTTTTTTTAAATAAATTGTAATCAACAATTATATTGATAATGTATTTAATTTAATTTATTTTGGAAACTTTTTTAGAGTTATTTGCCTCTAGATGCTATCCATAAAAAGCAAACGTTCACCAAATATCATTTGGTAATATCATTAATTTCAAGCTTGAAAATAATTCCGTGAGATAGAAAAAAACATTTGGCTTTTAATGTTTTATTTTTTAAATATCTAAAAAAAAAACACTTACGAAAAACTTGAAAATATTTCATGTTTGTTTTATTTTATTGCTTGCAGCAATACAGAAATCAGAAAATTTTGACCATGTAATTCAGCGTCGTTTAATACCTAAGAAAATGAAACTCCCTAGCTCTAAATTCACTAATTTACACTTTTTTCTTTTTACGCGTTAATTTCATCGATTGCAAAATTAATTTTCTTATTAAAAACGTAACTTTATACGAGGTGATCCAGCTGCGTTTAATCCCTAAAAAAATGGAGATCTACTTTTTTCAGCCTAATACATTTAACAGCCTTTATAAATATTATTAGTTTGCAGATGTGCAAATAAGTGTAAATAATGGGCAATTAACTATTCCCCCACTATCCAACAATCATGAAGTTGTTTGCTCAGCAACCGAGAAGGCTAACATGCTTGCCAGTCGGTTTGCCTCCAACTCCACACTAGACCCTGCTAACCACCCTATCCCAGACTTTCCTTTGCAGACAGACGCCACACTTGATGATCTAAAAATCACCCCTCCTCAGGTGCATGTCATTAAAAATATCTTGACACTACAAAAGCATGTAGACCTGATCTCATCCCGGCTGTGCTATTAAAAAAGAGCTCCACTGAACTAGATCAAATCCTCTCCAAACTTTACAGCAAATGCCTTAATGAATCTTGTTTTCCTGCCTGCTAGAAAACTGCTACTGTGGTACAATGTTCAAGAATTCTGGCGAAAGAACGGACCCAGCAAATTACCGTCCCATTAGCCTCCTCCCAATTTTTGCCAAAATATCTGAGTCCATAATTTACCAAGCTCTAGTCCATCACTTTACAAATGCTAAATTTCTTACTGACCAACAATATGGATTTAGGCAAGCCCGTTCCACAGCAGACATTCTAACTGTAAGCTCCGACCGTATATACTATTCACTTTACAAAGTAGGGGAGTGTAGAGCGGTAGCTCTAGATATATCTAAGTATTGCACGAAGGTTTTCTCAGGAAAATCAGGTAATACGGTATCACAAAAAGACTAATTAACATAATTAAATCCTTCCTAGATAAGAGAAAGCTTCAGGTTGCCCTCGATGGCCGTGCATCTAAACAATATTATATAAATGCGGGAGTACCTCAGGGGTCTATCCTTGGGCCTCTACTATTCCTAATATTCATAAATGACCTCCCAGATACAATTATTTTTGAGATGGGATATATGCTGATGACACCACGCTCTATAACAGACACGACAGGAAAACAAATGAACACATATCGACAGAAATGGCAGAAACACTAGAGGACGACCTCCAATCTGTAGTGGAATGGGGACAAAAATGGATGATCACATTCAATGCTGCCAAGACTAAACTTGTTTCCTTTAATATCTACAAGTAACCTTCTCTAACACCAATAGCAACGGCCAAAGACTCTTTATCTGAAAGCGCATCTTTTAAACTCCTCGGCCTAACGTTCACAGGAAACATGAGTTAGACCAATTACATTGAGAACAGTGCCAGGACCGCGGCGGAAAATGTAGGTCCTCTCTAACATGCTAGAAATCTACTGACCCCTGACAGTATCATGTACCCCTATAAGGCCACCATTCACCCATGTAAGGAGTATTGTTGTCATATTTGGGCCGGCGCATCTGCTACTAGTCTCTCACTCCTCGACAAGGTTCAAAAGAGAGTCGCCAACCTAATAGGTCCTGAACTATCATCCAAGCTTCAGCCTCTGTCCCATCGACGTAATGTAGCATCCCTCTGCCATTTCTACAAGTACTTTAACGGTGTATGTTCCGATGAGCTGCAAGCACTTGTACCCCCTCTACGTAAATACCCCCGACAAACCCGACAAGTAGTACAATCCCATCCCTTTACAGTAGAGAGCCCTAGATGCAAGATTGTCTTCAACTCCAGTAGTTTCTTCTCCAGAACCGCTAGACTTTGGAACTCCCTGCCAGGTTCTTGTTTCCCCAACTGTACTGACATGCAGAAGTTCAAGTGTAATGTGAACCGATATCTTGCTGTCAAACTCTCCACCTAGTACCCCTGTAGCCTGTGTCCCTAATAGTAGCCCCCTACATCAAATTGGCAATGTGCCTTGTTTGGGGTGAAAATGTAATAATCTTTTTTTAAGTGCAAAAATATTAGACATTCTGAAAAAAAATAACATGCCATAGTGAGGGATGACTATTCTATATACATTTTACGTAAAATGAGAATCCACTGTTTAGCCATCAAGCGTTCAATGAAACATGTTACCTCTAGCATTTTTTTTTAATGTTTGGCGATTGAGGAGGAGGGAAAAATCTGTGGTGGGGGAATAACATTGGAAAATAAGATAACGATAAATTTAATTATTTTTTATGAGACTATTCTCTACTTTCACCTAACAGCTTAATAAAAAAAAAAAAAAAAAAAACGCAAAATATAACAAATTCAGTTTGGGCGGGGCATTACATTAGAAACATACACAACAAATAAAAATCAAATCGACCCCCCCCAACAAAAACAAGCCTAAATGTGCCTTTATTTACAAAAAAAGTCAGTAAAAAGTGTTCTTAAAAAAATAAAGGTAAATTATTAAAAAGTATAAAAACTATATAGTTTTATATAAAACACTATTAGAGCCAAAGGCTGAAATAAAAAAAAAAAACAGTTTTATGTTTTTTTTATCATTTTTATTAGACTAAATGTGCACGCCTTACACGTTTATAATTTAGCCTTTTTAATGTTTGGCAGATTGGCTTTTTAAAGGCGGATTTTGGCCTTTTTACGCTCTTTCTTAGCAAAAAAATATGGCGACTAAAAACATAGTTCATGAAAGAGCTTAAAAAGGCCAATCTGCGAAGCCTTAGAAAGACCAAATTTTAAAAGCATTATAGCGGTCTCGAATAATAAATCACTGCGTTTTATACAAAAGTAAATAGTTTTTTAGATTTGTTTTTGTCTGGCAAATAATATACGCCGATAAACTACACATTTCCCAAAATAAAAAATAAATGCATGAATTAATGTTTATAAAAATTATTTTTTTTAGGTTCGCAAAATCGTGAGTTTTCTTAGGACAATGATCCCTTCTGTCGAAATATCTGGTAGAGAGGGTATAAGATACTTCTGTTTGGGGGCGATTACATTTATATGTTTTTATTCGTTCTTTTATTTTTGAAATTTTTTGTGGGGTGTCCACGCTTTCCATGATGAAAATTATTAGTATAGCAGACTTGTTTAAAACGGAACTTCATGTCACCCCAGGTAAGGCAGGGTACAGATTCCAGTATATATATATATATATATATATATATATATATATATATATATATATATATATATATATACATGTGCTAGACTACCCGTGACCCGTTGGGTTAGTATGTTATATTTGCTATGGAATTCGTGTATGAGCGTGACACTTGTGCCATAAAGAAAACAGGGTTTTTTTTTTACATAACAGAAACATTTCTATGAAAGTATATTAAAATGAAAAATCACGGACGTATAACTTAAACATGAAAAAAAAACCTCCCTATTCGTGTAAAGTTACTTATTTTTCTTATAATCGCTCAAAAATAGAAAATTAAACATGATTTTCCTACGAATCGAACACCGACGAACGTCATTTAGCAGCAAAAATGCACATGAACCTACCGATGAGAAATATAAGAATGAAAAACCCATGTTGGCATCCTTCAACCAAGTTATAGAAACTTAAAATCTATAAAAAAAAATGATTTATAAAACCCGAAGACAAAAAAAAGACAAGCCTAAATAAATAAAATACAACTAATATTGAAACAGATTAGTAAATGAGTTAACAAATTCACCGTTCTCACTAATTTGTATCTAGGAATATAAACAAAAAATAAAAAAGATGAAAGGAAGGAAGAAAAAGGGACGAATAGAGAGAAGTATTATTAGTAGTATTATTTGCTTTACTATAATTGTTCTTACGTTTGTCAACGGGTTAAAGTTGTTTAGTTGTAAGAAAATTGCGACAATATAACTGTAATAAAGAATACTTACAAAACACCCCCACCCTTCCCCTGTTAAATAATAATATCGAAATAATAACGTTAATATTTCCGTGCACAGGTAAACGACTGCAAAAGAAGCGATTTGTGTTTATTTGTTTACGTTGTTATGGGTTAATGTTTATGCGTGCATGCGTAACCGGATGTCGTAAACCGGAAAATGTGTCACACCACTCTTTACAAGGTCATTTGAGTTATATATATATATATATATATATATATATATATATATATATATATATATATATATATATATATATATAATACTCCTTATCTTAGGCTGAGCATTTGGGAAGGGTTATAAAATTGATCATTAGTATATGAAGCGATGCTCTCTTGGGTAAATAAATCAGCTTAGTTATTTGGAAAATGTCAAAATACTGTTAATTCACTGCCCGCATGTAGCGTATAGCGCAACGCTTAGAAACTACAACTGTCGTTTCGATCCTGGCTCGAGGTAGTTGCTTGTTTAGCCGCACTGATGAGCTGTAAAACAGCGAAACAGTACTGCATGTGGATTACTGTATATATATATATATATATATATATATATATATATATATATATATATATATATATATATATTCTTCTGGCGGGGCCTCTCGATGCCATATTACAAGTTAAATGTTACGGCTTTACCTTATCATGTTCTACAAAAACAAACTCTTCGTTTCGTTCTCTCTCTTAGTCTCCCTTCTCTGTCCTGCTTTAAGCAAGTCTGACGACCTAGTCCACAATCTCCAAAATTCCATCATGACAAGTTTCAAGAAAAAATACACGATTAAACCTGGATCTCCAACTTCCAACGTATACCCCCACTACCATGACTCCTTCTCCAACATAAGAGGTCTATGTTTTAACATTCCAGAGGTTGAAGCCCAATTACAGGAGACTAAACCTAACCTTTTATTTTCAAGTGAAACTGGCATTGGTCAGACTATTTCCCTAAATGAGTTCGTAATTAAAGGATATTCTAACTTAACTTCCAAATCTGACCTCCAAGATCGCCATGGGCATGGAATAGGTGCCTATATTAAAGATGTGTTTCCATGTGGTAGGGACACCTCCAGAGAAGATCCTTACTTACCCAATATGTGCTTCCGGGTTGCACTAGCTCCCACTACTGCATTTATATTTACTCTCTATCGCCCCCATAACTGCGGAGTTACTATCTTTACAAGCATATATGAGGAAATTGACCAAGTTGTATCAGCCTATCCTTCAGCTAACATTCACGTATGTGGAGACTTCAATGTTCACAATGTGGCATGGTTGACTCACTCCAACAATACCGATGATGATGGGAGGTTCTGTCATGATTTCTCCATTGCTGATGACCTGACTCAGATTGTTGACGGAACCATCCGTGTGCCCGACAATGACGGTCAGTATGCGAGTCTCCTAGACCTTTTTTCTAACAACTTGCCCTGAACTATGTTCAGTTTCCGTTCTGTCTCCTCTTGGATATTCCGACCACTCAGTTATATCAATTAAGATAAAGATGAAATGTAATATGTCCTCAGACGTACCTCTCCATCGTAAGTATATCCATACACTATAGCTAACTGGGATGGCTTCCGTATATTTAAATCGAATCTGCCTCTGCGTCCCAAGTTTAAAAAGGATGTGTCTTCTATAATATTAGACCTGAGAGAATGGTTAATTGTAGGTACAGACCGTTTTATACCCTCGAAAAACTTCCAGCAAAAAACTAACAGCAAGCCATGGTTTTCTCCAGAATATGCTGCTGCTATTGCGCACAGAAATCACTTTTTCCACTGCTTCCAACGTAATAGATGTATGGAAACAAAAGCCGCTTTCAAGGCTGCCAGCAACCATTGTAAGAAAGTAATAAAGAACGCAAGAGAGTTATATGCTCAGACCGTCAAGTCCCACCAGTTATGCAAAATAGCAAATAGAATCCTGAAGAGAAGCATGTGCGCTATCCCAACTATCATCAATGGACCTGAAAAAATCTCGTCCGTATAAGACAAAGCAAAACTCTTTGCCAAGAACTTTGCAGCTAATTCTACCTTTTGCGAGCAAGGCCGCCAACCTGCAATATTTCCTCCTGTATCAGGAAACACGCTATGTGATATACAAATGTCTGTACGTGATGTTGCCTAGCTAATGAAAAACCTTGACTCCAGTAAAGCAACCGGCCCTGACGGTATCCCAATTATAATACTCAAAAAACTTCAACCTCAACTAGCGCCAATACTTACAAAACTGTTTAAGCGTTGTCTTAAGGAGAATTGGTTCCCATAACCCTGGGAAATCTCATCAATACGCCCTGTATTAAAGAGTTCAGGGGATCTTTCATCTCCCTCTCCGTACAGGGCAATAAGTCTCCTGTGCGTCATGAGCAAGTTGCTGGAATCCGTGTTAAAGTAAAGAAGTAATCAACCATCTCAGCAAAAATAACCTTCTTAGTGACACAGAATATGTGTTCCGTTCTGCTAGATCTACAGCAGATGTGCTTACAGTTATATCTCATATGATTAGCGAATCTCTCGCCAGAGGCAACATTTCTAGGGCAATGGACATATCTTAGGCCTTTAATAGGGTATGGCATAAAGGTTTACTTCACAAGATCTCCAGCTATGGTATAGCTGGAAATTAGCTTCTCAATTATTAAATCATTTCTCTCTGATAGGTCCATAAGAGCAGTAGTTGATGCGGAAAAATCAGAAGCTCACAGTATTAATACTGTAGTCTGTAAGGGGCCATCCTGGGCCCAACTCTTTACCTAATCTACATTAATGATCTGCTAAATCATATCCTTACATACTTGTAGATATTTTTGCTGATGATACTACCATCTATGGTAGCACATCGAAGACAGTAAACGACCAAGTTCTCT
>NC_136513.1:27387500-27420000 GCF_053919585.1 Euprymna scolopes | reverse complement strand
AGAAAACACGTCGATATTATAAAAGATGGTTTCGTTTTAAAACCAGACATACACTCATTACGGATTTGAACATTGGTATCAATTTCAAGTAACTATTAGTCATTTTGAAATAATACACTAACATAATTCAAGAAAACAGTTTAGTGTTCATTAAAACAATATGAATAAATTATGTTTACGCGAGAAAAACGTCTGTAGTCTTACTTTAAAGAACAATAAATGGTTTTAATATCATAAAACACTATCCAAAGGTTCTTCGGATTCCTAGGATTTATATTATCATAACTTTTTTTTCATTTTTCTTTGTAAAGTGAGACATTTCTAGCTTTTAAATGATTGCCCATGTGCTTCAAGGTGATATTGTCAGGGGTCGGACGTTTGGCACGCGGAAAAAAATAAATGGCAAGATGAATAACATATGGAAAGTTTGATTATAGCCGTTTTGCACTTTATTTTTATTTACTCTATAGGTTAGTATACGTTAACCATTGAGCTTCATAAATATAAGAAGTGATATAAATAAAAAGTAAAATATAATTGAATATATATACACACACACACACACATATATATATATATATATATATATATATATATATATATATATATATATATATATATATATATATATATATATATATATACAAAGTGCAACCGGTATTTTAGAACATCACTTATTTTTCCAATACATCTTTGCATATAAATTTTACCTTTTTTTTACAGACCGTACATCATCGGAGATAATAAACTAACACAGAATACAGCGATTTGCTGAGTGTACAATGTTTTCCTAGTAAAACTACGCATATAAACACCATGGTGGACAATTTGCATGGTCCATGTCATACGCCGGCGATGTTTTGTGAATGTTAACGTAATCGAATATATTTAAAAATGGTCAACATCATGAAACTGGCAGTATACGCATTTGTTATTTGTTTGTTTTATGTTCTGTATTCACATAGAGCTTCATAAATCTGATACGTAAAACATTTAATATGTGAAAATGGTGAAATATAACACAAAGTAATATTTTGATAAAAGTATATATATATATATATATATATATATATATATGTATATATATACACGTATGATTCTGTGAATGTGAGAGATTATATATAATAAATTCCACAGCCAAACTACGTCGCAACCCATAAGTGCCATGACAGTGAACGAATCGGCTTTTGAATCATGAGTTCGCATTTGTCTAATTTAGGCACCGCCAAAACTGGGGGGGGGGCAGGTCAGTACTTTTTGACGGACCGTCTTTTTATAAATCTACCAAAAATCAGGTAATTATCCGATCAATACGAAATTTTCAGCGATTATTAGGAGAAGAATGAACTTTATAACAGTGTACTTATTTTTCATAAACGATATTTATATATATATTTTTTTTGCTTACAAAACCCCCCCTTGTTTTGAAGTGGGAACAAATATGCTTAAAATAATCATCTGAGACTGAAATCAACATATTGTGTTGTAAGGGACAGAATTATAGATTCAAAAAAAAAAAAAAAAAAAATTGTTTGCATACCTTATTTTGACGTCTGAATATCAGAACTTCGATTGTGTTTAATTATCCCGCTTTTGAGTTTTGAAGTGTGAAATTCGGTGAATATGTTAAGTAAAATAATTAATTTATGTTAAGCAAAACAAAAAAAAAAAAAATATTTATACGAAAAAAGCTATTTTAAAATTTTTGATAAATAAATTAACAATTTTTTTTTAGCGAGCCGAATAATGCATGACCATTATTAAACAGGGCATGCTTTGAATAATCGATACCCCCCAAAAAAAATTCGATAAATATTGTGCCCTTTGTGTTAAAAATAGCATCTTTTTTTTTCGATCCCGTTTGAAAACGTTTGCCGCCTTTGACTATGGTGGACCAAACGCGCTGAAATAATTTTGTTTTATTCTGCTTTAAATTGCCCCCCCATTTTGGGGAGTCTGGCCCCCACACACATACACATTAAAAACCAAACGCATACAAATGGTCACCCATCTGGTACTGGCCAGCCTCAGCTTAATAATACATTGAAATTTTCGTCACTGAAAAATAATTTTTTTTTGGCCTGTTTGGTCTTCCATAGTTTGCTTTTTATCAGACGAAAACGTAAACAGAGTCGATCTGAACTCTACGTCAACGCGAATATCTGGTTACCTATATGAATAAGTGGAATTATTTGAAATTCAGGTGCTTATATTATAATATTTTTGCATATTCTCTTAGAAAATCATCCTAAATCTTAGTTAGACAATAAATAAATTAATTAATTATTTCAAAAACCCTTTTTTTAAAATATTTAAGTACGTTTTTTGTGCAAGACAAAAAATGTCAATTGTTAACTTTTTGGGAAAATTTAACATTTAAAATTGAATTAAAAATAGTAGAAAAAGTTTTACATTATTCTGTTTTCTATATGATAAAATTCAGGGTTTTATCTTTCTGGAAAAAAAAAGTTACTCAGAAATAATGGATTTTAATAAACGTAATTTCGTTTTAAAAAACAACAACTTGATTTTGCGGCCATTTTTGGCGGTGCCTAGTCTAATTGATGAGCTAAAATGAGGGCGAAACTTTAGACTTGGACTTCCGGTTTGTTGACTGTAATGGCTTCTGTGGGATGCAACGTTGTGTGGGTGTGGAATTTATTATATATATATATATATATATATATATATATATATATATATATATATATATGTATACATGTGTGTGTATCTCTCTCTCTCTATATATAGTCGATTAATACACATATATATGTGTGTGCATTTATCTATCTATCTACCAATCTATCTATCTCTCTTTCTCTCTCTCTCTATGTATATATATATATATATATATATATATATATATATATATATATATATAGTCGATTAATAAACATACGTTGTAAAATTAAAGAACCCATTAATATCCCACTATACATGATCATTACATATGACGTTTTAATGTATTGACAGGTGACGCAATACTTTTGTAAATCCTCATACAGTTCAAGGTGATTTCATTGATGGCAGTTAGTTTGAACTACGCTTTTTTAACCTTGGTTATTTGCTCTTGTATACAGAAAAGAGAGAGAGCATGTCAACCAGCCAGCGAGGTTAACAAACGTTGACTTGAATACAAATAAATATCTGGAATAAAACGATTGAAGCTGTTCTGTTTATTATATCTTATCTGTTTTAGCTTTATCTCTCATCCGACAGAATTTTCTTTCTCATGATGATTATCACGTTTCTACATATCTTCCTTGTTTTTCTTCCCCAGTTTTCTTTTTTAATTATGTTTTTTTTTAATTCTATTTTTCGTTTTTCTTATTGTCTCTCTCTCTCTCTCCCTCACTCTCTCTCTCACTTCCTCTTGTCCTGGATATGACCTTAAACGATATTCGATGGTAAAACCGCAGCTTTCGGGCTTTTGGAAGTGGTGAGCAATCCCTTTAATTGCATTTGCTCCCAGGTCCACTCTGACACGTAGTGGTTGTACCTGTGTTGTGTAGCAGGGGATGATATTAAAAGAAGACTGGTCACATATATAACGAAACCCATATAATACAGACATAACAATAGTGATGATGAAGAAGTTAAGACATTTACATATATTACATTTCGTTTAACACATATTGGCATGATAATGACATTTATATCAGACACATCTTTAGGAGAGGAGATACCTTATCTTCGAAGGGGTACACAATGTTCATTATAAGTGTATAAACACATTACCTTTTTCATTCGTGAAGAATGACACAAGACAACAGTTACAAAAAACAATGATGCTAGCTTTATTCATCAGATTGGTCGGCCGATGACGTCAAGAATTCAAATATTGATCTACATCGTATAAATGTTCTCCCTTCGCTTCCACGGCATCAACTAGCTAACTGACTGACTCTCAACTCTCCGACTCTCAACTCAACTCATCTGCCTGAGTGGCTCTCTTGTTGACTCTTGGATCCTATATTGAGAATCTTTTTTATGTCTATGACATCAAATGGGTGTTTTTCAAACATGATCAATTTCACGTGGCTTTACATATGTTTGTTTAAACACACCCCTGGCGAACAAAAAAAATCCTCAATTATAATCTAACCTACTTTTAAAAATATCATTTAATTTGCATTGTTCTTGCTTTAACTGACATTAAGATTTCTAAAAGAATGGACAAACAACTCTTTTACCGATATAAACAATATTTCACTATTCTAATATAATGTAACAATAGACTAAATTTCTAACATTCCATTTCTTAACCTTTACTGAAGGGTTCGATTCTAGGCTTATCCTAGTTTCATTTTCACTTATTTAATATTCTTCTTATTTACATGGCAAGGGGGCAACTTGTTTCCCTGTTACACCTGTTAGGGTTCCAACTACAGGTTAAATAGAAACTGACTTGACAGACAAACAAATATAACTTATTAAAAATGTTCTTCAAAATAACTGGATCTGGCATTAAATAACCTGAAAGGGGCTGGTATGGCGTAAAACATAAACAACAACCAACTTATTTCCTCTATTTATTTTTATGTTGCCTTTTCTTTTCTTTCATATGTTCTTTACGCTGTCTAGTTCTTCATCTTTTGCCTCATTATTTTTTATGTTTCTTTTTTAGCGTTTCTTTCTTATTTCTCTTCATTTTCATTTTTCCTCTTTTTTGTTTCTGTTTTCTTATTCTCTTCATTTTTTTTCTACATCTTTCTTTTTTCACTTTTTTCTTTTTCTTAATATTTCAGACCAAGATTCTAAACAGATTTTTTTTTACACCGTATTTCATTATAAACCATTATAATATTGTTTCTATTTTTCCTTGAGTATACTTCCCCTTTATTATATATTTTTTTCATTTTTTGTCCTTTTGCTTTAGGTTTTTTTTTTCTCTCATTTTCCCCTTTCACCTCTTATCTTATTGTTTTTCATTTCTCTTACTTCCGCTACCATCCATTTTTCTAAACTCTTGTCCTCTTTTTTGTGCTTATTTTTCCTCTTCTTTTATCTTTTGTTTGTTATAATATCGTGTTTTCTTCCTTGGATGTACGTCCTCTTTATTTTTATTTGTACTTTTTCTGTCTCATATTATTTTCGTTTTCTTTTTTTCTTATTTATTTCTAATTGTTATTCTTTCACTCATTTTTCTTCTCCTCCCTCCTTATCTTACGTTTCTCGCCGGAATTCCCTTCCTCTTTTGCTCCGTCTTCTTCTTTTTTTCTTAGTTCTTCGTTTATGTTCTTTTTCCCACCATTTTTTTTAAATTGAAGCCTTTTTTATACCATATCCACATATTACATTCAAAACATTATCATACTTTTTTTTTATTATTCTTAGCCGAGTATACGTTCACCCGCCTGAATTTTTCTTATCTACAATTCATTAAGCTCTAATTTACCCACCCAGCCTCTTCTGTACACAAACTTGGTTCGTTATTTACCCGATTCCATTCATTCGTTTCATTTATTCGCTTCCCGCTTGGATAGCATGCAAACGAAAATCCTTAAAAACGATTAGGTGATTTTTTTTTTTTTAATACGGAATTCTACGAATGTGTGTTTTCGCTTATTTTTTGTTCTATAAAGAAAAAAATATTTTTAAAAATGCGATTAATTAAAAACAAATGTAGAAGAAGTCATGTTGTACACTTCCGTAAACATAAATCTAACTCACTCAGTTAGCATGATCTTACAAGTATTCCTCATGCGAAAATATACATGATTATAATACATATATAAATATATATTTATATATTTACATATATATATATATATATATATATATATATATATATATATATATATATATACGTGTGAGTGCGTGTGTGCGTGTGTGTGTGGGTATGTGTGTGTGTGTGTGTGTGTGTGTGTGTGTGTGTGTGTGTGTGGGTGTGTGTGTGTGCGTGTGTGTGTGTGTGTGTGTGTGTGTGTGTAAAAGAGATTTAGAAGGTTGTCACACCTCGGGGATTGGGATGTACTCGATGCTATTTAAGAAAAACAAAAACAAGTGACAATTTGCAAATCAATAAGTATATACATATATACCTATATATATATATATATATATATATATATATATATATATATATATATATATGCATACATTTATTCAATTGTGTGAAGCATAAATGTCTTAATTGTGAGGTCTGTCACGTGTGATAACCCATTATATATTTCCCGAAAAATGTATTTTTAAAGTGGTGCAAGTAAAAGCTCTATTCATAGCATGCCACACACACACACACACACACACACACACACACACACACACACACACACACACACACACATATATATATATATATATATAATTATATATATATATATATATATATATACGGAGCACGCGGTTTGTTTACAAACAACGTTTGAGCACTCTACGAGTGGCGGACGGATGTTTATTTAAATAGACATTCGGACAAATTAATTACGGCCACCTCTTCCGTAGTCAAGGGGTAGAACTGCCGACTGTCATCACGACGGTTCTAGGTTCGATCCTCGGCTTGGGATAGGTGTTAGTCTAGCGGCACTGATGAGCTGGGAAACAACGAAACAGGACTGTATGTCGATGACTAAAATATATTTTATATATATATATATATATATATATATATATATATATGGGTGGCGGTTGGTTGTGTGTGTCTTGTGTGTGCAATTTCTCATAAGAACGCTTTTGTAAATTAAAATTCCGTAGGTTTTTATTAACCTAATTCAATATTGGAAGTTTATTTTAATAGTTTCCTCGTTAGTTGAAAGACTTTTTAGTCTGCAAAGCTACACACACACACATACATGCGCGACTGCGCCTGCGCCTGCGTATATATATATATATATATATATATATATATATATATATATATATATATATATATATATATATATATATATATATAAAGAAAGTGAGAGAAAGACAGAGATACTTACAGGAACTTTTGTTTTAATCTTTCGCTATCGTAAAGTAGGAAATGAAAATTCCTATCGGTCGAGCCATTGGAAGCAAACTTTGACTCCTTTTACTAAACTCTCATTTCTGGACTACTATCAATAATAATTGAAAAAAAAATGCTTGTGTCGTTGTTTTGTCGGATCAAAGTTTTGAACGAGGAACTGTCGCTATCAAAAAAAAAAAAAACATACTCCAGGGTGTGGTTTTGCGGCTCTAGCTTGCGGTCTATGGGGAGTGTGGAGCCACTCTTTAATTGCCATTGCACCCATTCCACTCTAACCTGGAGTTGTAGTAACTTTTAGGGACCCAACTATAGGTTCAATAGAAACCGACTAAAAAATATATACTCTATTAAAAAATTATTCTTCGAAATCACTGGTGTCGGCATTAAATATCCTGAAAAGGGTTGATATGACGTAAAAAACAAACGAAAACACAAAAAAACAAACAAACTGCTCTTCAGAATAAAAGCTTGAAATAACTGAACACAAAGTATTGAAACCATATTAAAGTGTTAATGTTTTATGGTAAAATTCATTCTATTTATAACTATGCATATATATATATATATATATATATATATATATATATATATATATATATATATATATAGGCATATACTATTGTTTGATCTATTAATCTGTCTGTGTATCTCTTAAATTGATGTGTATATACACATACATATATGTGTGTGTGTATCAGCTTTCAAAAAAAGTACTGAAAATTTGTTGATCACTATTCCATCCTAGACAACGTTGTGTCTCATAGCTAAGATAGTAGTATATATTGGGCATTGCCGTTTATATCAAGGCTACAAAAACAAATACAGGTATATCTATATATATAAAAATTTAATTCTTGGTTCGTTCAAAGTCCATAAAACCATATTTCTACAGTACCAATTTAATTAAATTTTTCACAAAATTTATGCGTAAAGTTAAGGAATGTTTGCATGTTATTAAAATAAATTAAGATCATTAAGATTGTAAATTATGAAAATATATTAACTAAAATAAAAATATTTTTCGTAACTGCAAGACTGTCCGCCATATTTCATTTCCCGTAGAAATGAGCCTTTCACGTGCGCCACAGGTTGACGACTTCCCAATTACAACATTTAACTATCTAATTAATAGATGGGTAAAAAAATACCTATCTTTTTAAATTATATATATATATATATATATATATATATATATATATATATATATATATATATATATATATTACTTTGACCTTACAATTGAATAAAAAAAACCATATAAAACTTTAATTAAACTTGGAAATACGATTTAAAAACTAGCGCGGATCGGTAAGTGCACTAGCACCATTTGTTTATCTTTTTTTTATTTTGTAAAGCCTACCTAAAATAAATTTGTATAATTCTTAATTTCTTATGTTATTGGAAAAAAAGAAGGTAAATATGAAGAATTACTCCACTCTCGAAAATTCCTTTAACATTACCACTTTTATAGGTTTTCAGGGACACTGAAAACGAAAATAACGTTCATAATTAAGGCAAACGAGTACTTTCCAAGATATGAAGAAATGTTAGTTCAAAAAGTAGATGATCACTTTTCCATAATAATTTAACGTAAAATGGTCACCCACTTTGTGGCCACGATGTTGGGGCGGGGGGGACTTTCTTTCTACCTTTGGAAAATTCTTTAAAATTACCTGTTTAAATTGCAAAATGCAAAAGAAATCAAACAAAAAACTTTTTAGCAAAGAAACACATAGAACAATTTTTTTTTAAATAGCATCCATTTTTTTCTATCAAATTCATTTGCTGTTTTTATTGAAAACCATTTTCTCCCTGATTTTTGATAAAATTTTCAATAAAGGGGCGTGCGTCTCACGTTCGAATAGAACAAAAAAAATTGTTAAGATTTCGGTGTGCTAAAAACAAATCTGCAAACCGGTTCCGTCGCAAAAAAATAGTTTTTATGACGTGAAGAAATTATTTTTTCGAAAAGTAGGCGATCACTTTTCCATGTAAATTTAACTTAAGATAAGCACCCACTTTCTAGCGACCTGAGAGAGGGGGGATTTTTTCCCATGTTTATTGGCTAAACAGCTTTCGTTTATGCTCGCGCGTAGCATAAACGAAGGCTACGGCTGTGAAATGGGAAATAGTCCAAGAGTCCAGGAGTTATTACCATGCAAAAGAAATCCAACAAAAAACTTTTTAGCCAAGAAACACACAGAAAAAATGTCCCTCTCTCAGGTTGTCAGAAAGTGTGTGCTCATTCTAAGTTAAATTTACATTGAAAAGTGATCACCCACTTTTCCAAAAAGTTATTTCTTCATATCATGAAAACATTCTTTTTGCGACGGAAACAGTTTGCAGATTCGTTTTTAATTCACTGAAATATACAATAAAATATATCGTTATATACGAACATGGGACGGGCCCTAAAGTAAAATAATACCGGATTTTTGGGGCAGATTTGCCGTTTAGTTGTACAAATATCCTCAACCCAGGTAATCACTAAAAAGGACTTTAAAAGTCGTCATCTGTATCGAGCAAAAGATTAAAACCACTGATTATATGTCAACCTACGTCACAGTGATATATAGTGAGTGAGTTCCTAACAGTTTGTTGTATAGATTTTAGTTTAAACTCATTTCCCCAAACTTAACGTGTTCGAGATACATTCTGCCGCCATTTGTATTTTTCAAATATACCGATAAACACTGCATGTTTTTAGACCGATTACACATTATACATTACATAAACACACTACAATGTTATCCAGTTAGGTAGAACATTTACTTTTCTTGCCTTTGATAAAATTTATTTGTTATATATTTATTTATGGAAAACTTCTTCGTATCTATGTTTAGTAATACAAACGCTTTTCATTTAATGTAACGTTTAGCCGACTCGAAAAACAGTGTTTATCGGTGTATTTGAAAGATACAAATGGTGGTGGACACTGTTTGTTAGGTTAAGTTTGAGAAAGTTAGTTAAAATTTAAAAAAAAACTATACACAATACTGTCACAAACCCACCGATTATGTCAGCCTATGTAACGGTAACATATATTCGGTGGGGTTTTGACACTGTATTTTATAGTTTTAGTTTTCAACTTATTTTCCCAAACTTAACGTATACAACAGAGTATGCTAGCATTTCTGTTTTTCGAGCCGATTAAACATTTTACATTACATAAAAAGACTAAACAATTATCCAGTTAGGTAGAAACATAACTTGCCTTACCTTTGCTTACATTTATTTGTTTTTGGACAACTTTTTCGAATCTGTTTATAGTAACCGCCCCCCCCCCAATCACTCAAATATCAATTACTAACTCCCATTTTTGTATACAGAAAACAAAAAAGAAAAAAAAACATTTAGCATTTCAACATTTTTGCTACGTTCAGCTTTATCCACTGATTGTTGGTCGAGCCGAAGCCATGATTGACGGTAATCCCGAGGATCAGGATCCAATTCTGCAAGAGTACCATTTTTTTTTCATTTTCTATTTTATTAGAATTGTTCTTTACACCAAATTGAACCACAGCAACGCGTGGCAGGGTATAGCTAGTATATATATATATATATATATATATATATATATATATATATATATATATATATATATATATATATACACACACATGTGTGTATATATTTATATACGTTGAGCTTGGTTAGTCCAAAATGGGTGACAATTTGGGAATTTTAGGCGCTGTGTGAGCTCTCCCAGCTTATCCAAGAATTGTTCCTGGTTGTTTTATACATACACCTCACTTGCCACTGGTATTTAACAATGCCAACTCAAGAGATTTGTTGAAGATTACGCACCTTGTGCCACAAAAATTTCAGGCGCAGGCTCCCCTGCGTGTGTATCCATAGTCTGTTAAAAACTGTAAGATACCCTATATATATATATATATATATATATATATATATATATATATATATATATATATATATACGTAAAGGAAAATATATCATAGTACTGGCATTGCTGAAAATTAGTCTATCTGTTCTTTAAGTAAATTTATTTGATTATCGATGTTCGGTATTTATCGGAGGTATTTCGATATAAAACCTATCTTAGAAGACACCAACACACCTAATGCCCATTTACGTTTAATATCAAATAACTATCGACATAGACGTGATACAATCTATATGGAATAGATTCTCTCACAACTACTCATAACATATCCTTTTACGTGTATAAATAGAGGGGATAGAGAGATTTTAATATAATCCTTGAGTAAAAACTTCAAATTGAATATTCACTATCATAGGTGAATCATGCGTCAAACAGAAACATTTCTTAGTGAGCTCACGCGTGTTCCACTAAAGAACTTACTTTTGTTTGTATTTATCATTTGTACAGTGATAAAACTACTCAAATGCTCTCGTAATATTAAATTGTAAAATTGGTAAATTAGTATCAATTGGATTGCTATATCTTTAATATTAATTTAAGATTAAAGATTCGTTTTATATATTATCAGAGGCATTCCTATACAAACAATATCTATGAACACTCACACTAAAAGGTACATTTATGTGAAATTACAAAAAAAAAAAAATGGCAAGCTGTTCCCAGGTTTATAGGGGGACGAACTCATACATATAGACAACGTTCCCTTTTAATAATAATAATAATAATAATAATAATAATAATAATAATAATAATAATAATAACAATAACAATAATAATAATAATAATAATAATAATAATAATAATAGTAATAATATATATATATATATATATATATATATATATACGTATGGAAACACACAGATATATATATATGTATATACATATATATATGTATATATATATATGTATGTATGTATGTATGTACACCCCGACACACGCACACACTACACACACCCGCACACCCACCCACACACACACACGCACAAACACACACACACAAACACACCCACACACACATATATATATATATATATATATATATATATATATATATATATATATATATACTCGGGTTTTTTTATATTCAAAAGTAATGGACTAATGAATTCAACGAGGTTGTTAGATAGTGCTCAATAAAAAGAGCTGATAATACTTGTTTATTTTTATATAAACATGCTCACATCCTGCTGCTACAAATAGCCACTTGTTTCAATCAAACAGCAGATATCATCAGGCAGCGACTTGACTATTCAAAAGTTCAAAGAATAAAGGTTATTCATTGAACTTTTGAATAGTCAAGTCGCTGCCTGATGATATCTGTTGTTTGATTGAAACAAGTGGCTATTTGTAGCAGCAGGATGTGAGCATGTTTATATAACAATAAACAAGTATATATATATATATATATATATATATATATATATATATATATATATATATATATATATAAGAATTACAGTTAAGTTTACCAAAATGATTCCAGATGGCAAAACTAAAGTATATTATAAATATTAAAGAATTAATACTTATAAAGTAATCTCAACCAGATGTATAAGCTCGATAAAACCAAATAGGAGAGCTTATCATAAGAAAAATAGTTAAAAAAATATGTTAAAAAACACTTTGAAAAAGAGTTAAAAACATATTTTATTTCACGTGAAATCACGTTTTTCTTCACCCTATTCCCTCTGCTTCACTTTCTGTTATCAAGTAAGATTAATGATATACGTGTATTTTCATTAAATACTTTTGCAAACAAAATCCGATCCCACATTTTGCTAAATCCAACCTTCAGAAAAGAAGGAAAGTATGTCTTTCGAAACTCCGCGGTTAAGGACTATCCTCTTATTTAGTGTTTCCTTTTTAAAATTAAATATGTTTTTAACTCTTTTTGAAAGTGTTTTTTCACATTTTTTATGAACTACTTGTTCTTATATATATATATATATATATATATATATATATATATATATATATATATATATATATATATATATATATGAACGTTTTTGCACTTTTGTTTCTGTTGGAATTCTTCAAATGTGCATTTTTTTATAATGGATTAAATCCTCGACAAAAAATTGGAAATTGGATTAACTATTTAATTAATTAATTAAAAGGCTTCGTATCAAAATAATATAATTAATACAATTTCAATTCTTCCTTATCACATTATATCCTTAAATTCAATGGAGACACGGACTTTTCATCACGCAGAAAGCTTTTGGGCAAAATTATTTCCATTGCCCTTCCTCTGATAATTCTCGAACGTTTCCTTTTAATGTGAGAATTGTTTTTTTCATGACGATAGCTTATTTCTTTTTTAATTTTTTTTATTCGTTAACATGTAACAATAATTGAACGGATAGATTGCTTCGGAATTATTTAGAAAATACTGTTATTTCAAAAACATATTTTTTTTATTTTCAAAGACTCTTGGAAAATATATTTACTTTTAGAAAATGAGGAAATGGGGAAAAAAACTCGTCATTTCTCTATATATGACTGTTTTTTATATATTCGGAGTTGTAGCATTTAACGTGCGTGTTGATTCCAACGCATCTTGAATGTTATCCTGTGAGTTCTTTACTGTTTCTTAATACTGCTCCAACAATATATATATATATATATATATATATATATATATATATATATATGTGTGTGTGTGTGTGTGTGTGTGTGTGTGTGTGTGTGTGTATGTACATAAAGCAGAATGGCTGTGTGTGTTTGTGTGTGTCTGGTCACGAAGAGGTTCGAATATGGTTGACTATGTTTAAAAAAAAAAACTGATTGCATATAATGATAGAAGATGTATAGAGGATCGAGAATGGGTATGTTTGATCTGGCAGAACGGGAGTTCATTAAAATCGTGGGGTCTGCATTCGTGCCTGTTCCACAAAGTATGGAAATAAAAAAAGAATTAATTAAAAAAAAACGTTTACAAGTCGTTTTGATATGGATGTACATAAGAATACTTTGATAAGTATGTTTTAACTTAAATAGGGATGGTATAATCAAATTGTGGGGTCTTCGTTCGCGCCTGACTTCCATAGAATGGAAATAGGCACACCATTTAATAAAGACATTTCATATCTATCTGTGTAAGTATAGTTTGATAATTATGTTTCAGTTTGAAGAAATATGGCATAATACAATTATGGGGTGTTCGTTCGCACCTGACATCCATAGAATAGAAATATGTCACAAAGTTTAACAAGGTTTTTTAATATAGATACACAAAATATTGTGATAAGTTTTTCAGTGTGAACAGGTATGGTATAATAAATTATGGAGTTTACCTATTTTATTTTTACTTTCATTATATTTTGCTTTGGTTTTGATACCCCCAAATTCGAAGCTATCTCTTTACAGCCCTTCCTTTTTATAACCTATCATACTTTCATAAATCAGTCCATTTTCTGTAGGCTATTTTTGAATCCAGTCAACGAAAGTTACATTTGCTATATATATATATATATATATATATATATATATATATATATATATATATATATATATATATATATATATATATATATATATTGTGGGTGAAGTATAGAAAAACATTCAAGAACTAACAGGGAATAGCATTCGAGATACGTTGGAATAAATACCAAAAGATAGTCTGAACATTGTCTTCGACGGACGGGTGTGGTTTCTATACACACCCGAGGAGAAATGTTTATAACACTTATTCGTTGTCCGATGGTAAGAGCTGTCAACTAGACAATTGCAGGTTCGATCAATGTCTGGAGAAAGTGTATGTCTAGCCGCACTGGTGAGTTGTGATACAACGAAACAGTACTGTTTGTGGATGAAATATATATATATATATATATATATATATATATATATATATTATATATATATATATATATATATATATATATATATATATATATATATATATATATATATATATATATATATATACTGTTCTTTCGGTATGTATGTAGATTATATCATCTCCTTTGCTCCAATTGGACCAAAACCCATTTGCCTTTCTCCTCAGAAATATATAAACGATATTAAACTTCTATACTAATTATGATTAGTAGACCTCCACAATATATATTACATTAGTGGTATAATAATTTGGTTTTTCCAATATAAAACGACATTATTTTTGCACTAACTTATAATTTAGACCGAATGCGTTATCTATTATATATACCTATTATTGGAGCTTCTCCTCCATTGGATTAATGGATTATCTCATGATGTCACTTCCTCTGCCGACGTCACTTTAAGTATCAAGTACCGGTGCGGGGCTCTCTGGGGTGGCACTCGTAAAAGCAGGTCGGGTGCACACGCCCAACAACCTAGAAATGGTATTACTCAACTCATCTTGCCTGTAATACATGTGAATACATGTTTTGTTCTTAAAAATCCTGTGTGCCTTCGTTCTCATTACCATCATACCCCAAACAACTGGCGACGAGGGATTCGACTTTCACGCGGGTTAACTCAAAAAAAAAAAAAAAAAATTCTAATTGACTTTTAAAAAATCGGTTACAAGCAAAGAAGTCGGCTGGCAATTACATTCTAAAACAAAAGCTTAAAAACCAAAAAAGAAAACGAACACAAGGTAGAGTTATCGACGCAATTGTAAGTAATATTTTGTCTTTATATTTTAATTGAAAAGAACTGTACGAAATGCATTTTTGTAATGTTTAAAAATTAATTAGGTTGCCTATTGAAAGAAGAAAGAGAAAAAAAATAAAATATTGACCCAATTTTCACCACGAAGACTATTCTAGTGTAACGTGTCGACCGGTTATTATTATGCAAATTGTAACATTTTTCAAACGAAGTGAAAAGGTGTTGCCCTTTGTCATTGCTGCTTGCTTTATGCAATATTTTAACGAGAGAGGAATATTTTTCCCCTTTTTTATTTACTTGGACTAAATCAAAATAATGTTTTCATTGAGTGGAATTTTCTGAAATATTCTATTTCTAACTCTGGGTTCTAAAGTGTAAAATTTTTACTTAAGCGTTGCGACAAATTCCCCTGTCCCCAAACAACCGTTTTGTTTAACTTCCAGACAATTTCACAAGTATTTGTCTTTTTTAGAACTGTATCGTATCACAGTACTTTTTTTTTTTTTTTTTTTTTTTTTTTTTTTTTTGCTTAGCGCTTAAAAAGAATGCTTGGCCCACGATCATATTGGATTATCTCTTACGTTTTTTACCAAGAAGTAAGGGATATATTGCTCCCTGTTCATACGCAAACACTAAGGGAAAGCACAGTTTCTTTTTTATTATTATTTTATCGTTCTTCGCTAGTCAAAAACGGAAATATTTTTTTCGTGTGCTTGCAAAAAAAAAAATTAAATAGTGGACGACGTTTAATCAGTATTAATACAGCTAATCAAGGCTCAGATTGACCAGCAGCAGCAGAAAACTTAGTAAATTTTTAAAGAACGTAATAAGCATTTCCATTTACAATTTCAGGATAGGCAAACAGCGTTGGAGGAGAGAATGCTACTTCAACTATAGAGACAAGAAGAGCTAGTTTAAAATATTCGAAAGAACGAAACACAGGGACGACGTAAGAGGTAAGAGAAAGTTAACCGAGCCGTTGATGGTAAACCCTAAAAAAAAAAGGTACTGACAGCTTTTACGAACAAAAAGCTTGGGCGGGGGTGTTGGAGACGCCCCTCCATGGGATTAATGGACTATCTCATGACGTCACTTCCTCTGGAACCACCTCTGGCGACGTCACTTCCGGTATCGAGTACCGGTACCCGGAAGAGATTGGCACGCAACCAAGCTGGGGCCGTACCATCGGATATATCTTAAGGTTATATCCAGGACTTCATCCAGGAGAAGGAAACCTTCGATGTGAAAACTGTGCAACTGACCTCATAAACCTTTGAATGAAACGGAGAAAGTAGGCCTCTTCAGTCTTAGTCAACAACCTCCCTAGATATGGTGACTGGATTACATCACCGGTTTTCAAACCTAAACTGCTAAAGGTATAGGAAGACTCTCCCTATCCCCGGCTTCCATTCCCTGTCTTTGCCTATTAGCCATGCACATAGTTGTGATCACACGCACCCATAAGTGATGCTGAATGCTTGGCCTTGTTTCCTGACTGAGGCAATGAACGCCATCTTCACACCTTCTTCATCCCCTCCTTTTAAAACTGGGCACATTGGGGATGCTTTTTTGCTACGCATGCTAACGTGATTTAACTGAACCCCTCTTGCCTGACAGTTGTAAGGGTACCGGGTTGTCAGTTGTAGCAGACCATACTCTTTGGTAGCGCTTAGAGCGACTGCTCTATCATCAGACATATAATAAAACCTAGACGCCTCTAAGCATGTAGACCTTATCTTATGTCGGCTCTACTATTTAAAAAATGCGTTACTCAGTGTTGCTTTCTTTACTACCAGTTTACAAAACTTCTGGCGAAAGAACTGACCCATTAAAGTATCTTCCTATTAGCCTCCTTCTTCTCTTCGTAAAAATATTTCCGTCCATAGTAATAAATCAAGATCTAGTCAACTAACTCGCAATTACTAAACTCAACCCCCGATCAACAGGATGGGTTTAGACAAGCATGGTTCACTACAAATATGCTAACTGTAATCTCTGAACGTATATACAAAGCATTGCATAAAGCAAGGAAGGCTAGAGCAGAATTCTTAGATATATTTAAGGCCCTTAACAGGGTATTGCACAATATTCCTCTCATGAAAATAAGATTCTGTAGTATTACTGTACGAATACTCATCATAATTAAATTCTTCTCGAATAAGAGACGAATCCAGGTTTTCTTCGATGGTCTAAATCAAAATAATATGATATAAATGCGAGTTTACCTAAGAAGTCGATCCTTAGACTTGGTCATTCCTCATATTCATAAATAATCTTCCTGATATAATTGTCTCCGAGATTGGTATATTTGCTGACGACACAAGGGTAAAACGAAAGCACACGTATCCAAGGCAATGACAGAAACCCTAGACGAAGACCTGCGGACTGGGGTAGAATGGAAACAAAAATGGATGGTCACATTCAATGCTGTCAAGACTAACCTCCTTTTTTATTTTTGATAATTACAAGAACCCTTCTCAACCACTAATAGCCTGGGCTAACGATACATGACCTGAAAGTAACTCTTCCAAACTCCTCGACTTAAAGCTTACGGGGAACCTGGGTTGGAACAAATATATTGAGTGCATTGTCAAGGCTGTCTCTAAGGTGCTAGAAAACAATTTACGCCTGAATGTATCCACACATTTACAAGACTAACATTCGCCCATGCATAGAGTATTGTTTCCACATTTTGGCTGCTGCATATTCTACTGCACGCATATGCTACTAGACTTGGCTCAAAAGAAAATGGCAAACCTAATAGGTTCCACAGTATCAGCATGGCTTCACCCACAGTTCCGTCGAATGAAATATTGAATCTCTACCTGGTTCACAAGTACTTTAATGGTAGATGCTCCGAGTAACCACAAGCCCTTGTATCACCTCGATGTAAATAACCTCGACACACCCGACAAGCAGCAAATCCCACCCCTGAACATTAGACAACTTTAGATGTAAGATAGCCTTGTCTTCTTATAGTTTCTTCCTTAGGATTGCTAGAATTTGGAATTCCTCCCGGGTAACTATTTCCCAGACTGTACTGATAGGAAGAAGGTCACGTCTTATTTTGCTGCTCAGTTTTCCGCATATTACCCCTACAAATTATGTCCCACTGTTTCTTGTTTGTGGTGAAATATCAATAATATATATATATATATATATATATATATATATATATATGGTGAAATATCAATAATATATATATATATATATATATATATATATATAAGATATAAGAAAAGTGGAGGTGTGTTCGTTCCCTATAGGTTCCTAAAAAAGTTTACATAAATGTACTTTCTGTACCTTGCAGTGTTCTTTTATATATTTTTTTGTCAGAATGTATTTGCTTAGAATCGATAATCGCTAATCGATTTAATCCGATAAAAGGGGCACTAGATACGTTGACCTAAAGTAACGCCTTCTACTACCCGTCATCACATGTGCCATTTAAATGTTCTATTTCCACACGAGCAGAAAGTCCAGCATAAAAATATCAACAGTAGCTTCTTTGGTATGGCAGGGGAACGTTTGAGAACGTTTAAAACACAAATAGACTGATACATCATTTTGCATTGTAAAATTTAATTTAAGACTTTATATAAATAATGTTTTCATGAAATCAATACTATGTTCTCTACAGTGTAATGTAGACTACATTGCATTGTGAACAAAGTTAGTGCGGTCAGACATGTGGACTTTCTCTGTGGTCACTATTATGGATACCCAACTAGAGCGGGTAACAATCGATTCTCGTTAATCATTCAATCCTAGGTAACGTCGGGCCTCCCTTCTCTCTCTCTCTCTCTCTCTCTCTATATATATATATATATATATATATATATATATATATATATATATATGTATATATATATATATATGTATATATATATATATATATATATGTATATATATATATATAAAATATAAAGCTGAACGTCTGTGTGTGTGTCTGTGTGTGTCTGTGTGTTTGTGTGTGGGTGTGTGTGTGGTGACGAATAGGCTACTATATGGTTGGCTATTTTAAAAACTAATTACATATAATGATGGAAGATGGATCAAGGATCAGGAATGGGTATGTTTGATCTGGCAGAACAGTGATTCATAAAAAATTGTGGGGTCTTCGTTCGCGCCTGGTCCACAAAGTATGGAAATAAAAAATTTTAAAAAATGTTTACAAGGGTTTTGGATATAGATGCCCATAATAATACCTTGATAAGTATGTTTTAACTTAAATAGGGATGGTATAATAAAATTGTGGGGGCTGCGTTCGCGCCTGGCCTACATAGAATGGAAATATATAACAAAGCTTAACAAGGTGTTTTTAGTATTGATCTACAGAATATTATGATAAGTGTTTCAGTATGAACAGGTATGGTATAATAAATTATGGGGTTTATCTTTTTTATTTTTACTTTCATCATATTTTGCTTTGGTTTTGCTACCCCCAAATTCGAAGCTCTCTCTTTACAACCCTTCCTTTTCATAACCTATCATACTTTCATAAATCAGTCCATTTTCTGTAGGCTGTTTTTGAACCCGGTCAACGACGGGTACTTTTTTAAACATCTCGATTACTTTCTGTGTGAGAATTGCTTTAAAAATCTGCGCGATATCCAAAAGCCCTTACACGACCGTATCCGCACCAGAACACCATTTTTACGTTACTAGCATAAATACACATTTTTTTTTCGTTGGCAAAAATGGCTGATTCTGCTGGTGCTCATTACGATCAATTAATCATTGTTTGATCTGAGATATGTTCATCTGAGTTTTAAAGTTTCAAACAGCAAGAATTTTCTTGAAAACCTGATGGATGTACAATACTGTCCATAACGGAGAAATTCTATTAAGATGAGGCTGTCTGGCGTTCGTTAACTTAGAGTAGAATACGAACAGACATAACTACAATAAACAGGTAGGAGATTACAGATATAAGAAATAATAAAAATAATCTGAAAATTATATGTTCAACCATAACATTGACTTTTTTTCACATTACGATTAGTAAAATTTGATTGAGATTATAAACTTATTTTTTATTTAATGCAACAATTCCTTTAAACAGAATGCACCATTATTTGCTATGGAGTTCAATGCAAATCCAGAATTCATTATTGACGCCACTGCACTTATAATTGATACTAATTTTAAATGTCAACAATAAAACCTTAAAAGTGCAAACTGTATCTATTTATTTTATATGGGGATGGTCAAAACGGATTGTCCAAGTGCGTGTTGCTTAACTGACCCCAATCTCATTTTGTCCAAAACTTAAGAGATAGCAAATGTAGTCAAAAGCTTTGCTTGGTGGCTGGTTTCGAATCTACCGATGCTCAAACATTCTTATCCTACATTGATGATTGCGAAAGCATAAACCACTTCTCTATGTAAGTATATGATCAACAATCATTATTTAATTATACATATCAAGCCATTTAAAGATTACTTAAAGATCAGAACTCTCGCAAAATTTTAAACTAACAGGCACACAGTTAGCCTTTATGCAATCATTACGACTTCCTGATGTCAAATTGAGCATTTTTTAATTCCATTCATTCTTGTAAAAATTGTTTAATGACCTGGGGGTAGAAGTGTAGCTAATGTCATCAGAATTGTCTCGTGACTATGTTCGAATCTTTGCAAAAAAGAATGGTCATCCTACAATAATGATTGAATAACCATGAAACACTAGTGCCTGTAAGTATGAAAATAATAATTATCATTACTTCATTATCTCTGTCTGTCTCTGTCTCTGTCTGTCTGTCTGTCTCTCTGAATGTATATATATATATATATATATATATATATATATATATATATATATATATATATGTATTGGTCTGTGGAGTTTCCCGAGTGTTTGGAGGTGTGTGTTGAGAAAAAAAAAAACAGTAGTAGGAAGGCAGGCTCAAACCCGTACCGCAAAGGAGGAAAAGAACGAGAAAAAAAAACGTGACGCGTTTACTGTTACGACCAGCGCAAAACCATAAATGATGCAGGTTTAAATTAAGGTAAAGGGATGGCATCGAAAATATCGGCGAAAAAGGCGACTCATCCCTGTAGAAAGTGCCCAGTTGAATGTAAGGATATTAATAGTTTTAGCCAATTAGTCGATATTTGTCATCTGACGAGTGAAGCTTCAAAACGATAGTGATCTTGTGAAAATTCGTCGCCTAGTAGACCGTTTTAGGGAGACATGCAAACATACATACATACATTCACATATTTGTAGCTCACATTTTGGACACATAACGATTAAAAAGCTTGTCCCATCTCTGAATACACTTTATGTAAAATTTCAAATATTTAGACCAGAAATTGTTTGAGTAAATTAGTAGAGACCCTTGTGGTCAAATTTTCTTTAAATTTTTCCCCTATTATAACCTTTTAACATTTATTGTTTTGGGCTCAACTAAAGTTATTAAATTATATCCCTGTCAAGGAACCGATATCTTAAATTTCAAGCGTTTAGACCAAAATTGACGGAGGAGTTTGGAAGAGTTCTCAAAGGTCAACTCGTTGAGCTTTGGCCCCTTATCAGACAAATTTCTGGCCGAAACGGATTACAAAGATTTCCCAAATCTCATAGCCTGTGTATAAAATTTCGAGTCTGTAGACTGAAAATTGACAGAGTTATCGTGTAAGGAAATGTACATAGGCACACACACACACACTTAAATTTTAAAGATATATAGCTATGTATATGTATAACTACAAACACACACACTCACGCACACACGCACACACACACACACACACACACACACACACACACATATATATATATATATATTCAATTTTCTCTCTCGCCTGAGATGACACATTCGACGTTCGTGACGCATGCAGTTACGGTCGAATTCATTCTTTCTCCTTTGGAATTGTCCATTATGTCTGAAGCGGCCTCAGTTTTGTTTATTCTGTGATTTTTTTTCTCTGTAAAATCTAATCGTTTCCAAGGTATATATTATAAGCTTCAGTTTAATATTACCCACTTTTATCGATTTTTTCGGTAATTTGTATACATCCATTTTTCTGTAATTATTAACACAATTTAAGGTAGAAAATATATATGTGTGTATATGTGTGTATATATATATATATATATATATATATATATATAGTTGTAATTCAAATACGTGAGTGTTTAGAAATATATAGTTCGTGTTAGTTTTACTCATTTAGAACTCCTTTAAATCTTCACTGCTCACTCGTTTTGAGACCAGATTTCACACATTTATAACGAGTCGAGGGTCACCATATCAAATATACGTAGAATTAAAAGTTTCGTTTATTAAAACAATAGTTATAATAACATTTTCGGTGTTCAAAAGTTCTCAGTATATGTAAGGAACGTGAGAGGCAATGTCTTCTAATTACCTTATTTTTTTTCGTTATTTGTATACAACTACTAATAAAAAGACACATCTGTGGAAAGTTTCTACACTTTTGTCAGACAGAGGCACGTATACTAACAATGATTTAAATACAGTAAATAGATGTATTGATACTTTTTAGAATTTTTTAACAATAATATAAAAAAACAACAGCTACTTCATACATTGAATATACACCCAATATTTCGTCACTGGATAACCCTATGCGCCCCATGAAACCTCGCATCGGTAATGACACACAAAATTGCAGGGGTCATATCAAACATCCTGACTCCACAACTGGGCACTGTAAGCAACTCCAACAAAAAGAACCCCGAAGGGTTTCTCAACAAGATAAAAAACATAAACCCACATAACAAAACTATACACAGCTAAGATAAAACACTATTATATACTAATATTAGTTTAGAAAATGTTCAAAATCACTCCATAAACATATAAAAAAAATCAAATATGAACTTAACATTTTGTATAGACTTTATCAAGATACAAACATAAATGGGCCCTGAATATGACCTTAAACTATATCCAATGGTGAACCCCCACCTTGCGAACTTGGGAGAGTGTGAAGCCACCATTTGATTACCATTGCTTCCAGGTCAACTCTGACCCGGAGTGGTAGTGCCTGTTTGGGCCCTTACTATGGATTAAATAGAAACCGTCTTGCAAACAACATATATATTCTATTAAAAAAAATATTCTTCAAAATCTTTGGATTTGGCATTAAATAAACTGAAAGGGTTGATATGCCGTAAAACAAAAACAACCAACAAACCAAGCAACCAAAAAGTAATGGCTGGAATTAAAGTTTAAAACGAAAAAGAGATGTATCATAGTTTTTTTTTAATTTTATATAAAAAACACATTAATTTTGAACACGTTGATTTCACATGTCGTTCCTTTAAGCTTGCTTGGTTCTACAACTTCTCAAATGCACTTGTGATGTAAGGCTGTGTAAGGTGGTAAATTTGGTCCGAATCTCCTATTTCCTCATTCTATCGAATTATTTGTATTATCGATTTTTTTGCAGACATTCCAATACTAAACCTATATAACAACACTGCAGGCACATAAAGCATATTCGTTTAAGTTTTAATATAAATCACAAAGCGAAAAAGCGAACTAAAAAGCACAAAAATAACAAAAGAAAAATACCCAAACACATATATACACACAGTTTCTTTTTATATAATAGTTTATATATATATATATATATATATATATATATATATATATATATATATATATATATATATATATATATATTGTATTTTGTGTATAGAAAGTTGTTAGATGAAACGGTCCTGATTATCGGGCTTGAAACAGACGGTACCAATGACTTACCTCATCTAACAACTTTCTGTACACAAAAAACAAAATATAAATGCGCTCTTATTTTTCGGAAATCTTCGGATTTTCCTTTAACTGAGCACTCTGTTGGATTTCTGTAAAAAAAAAACTATATATATATATATATACATATATATATACACACGCATATATATGTATATATATATATGTATATGCATATATATGGCATGTATATCTAATTATAAAAATCTCTATATAGATATTAATATACATTTATCTATACATATGTAAGCATATGCATTTATTTATAACGTTCGGTAACATCAAAGAGCAATTATATTCAAAAGAATTCAATCATATTAGATTTAACCTACAAAAGCTGCATAATGACACTATATATATATATATATATATATATATATATATATATATATATATATATATGTGGTAATATATATATATATATATATATATATATATATATGTGGTAATATATATATATATATATATATGTGGTAATATATATATATATATATATATATATATGTGGTAATATATATATATATATATATATATATATATGTGGTAATATATATATATATATATATATATGTGGTAATATATATATATATATATGTGGTAATATATATATATATATATATATATATATATATATATATATATATATAAGTTATATGTCTCTGTGTGTGCGTGTATATACATATGGGTGTGTGTGCGTGTTTGTATCATAAAACTATATGTAAATACCTTGTATAAGCTAATTCAGGTTTATTTATCTAAGTAGCGTGCAGACGGTCATTTTCTGCACGTGTACGAAACCGGTGTAAATCTAAAAGTACAACTGCAAATGCATTTAAATCACGAATAGAAAACATAATTACATTTGATATAAAACAAATATCTAATAATAACACATTATATGAAAAAGATGAGAGGTGTTAAAAATCTAAACAAATGTTTTGACTAAACCTAGGATCTTATCGATGTACACACGTCACAGAGAAATCAGGTCATATATACACAATAAATAATACATCCGAGTGTGTTTATTTACAATATGCTTTTTTTATTTGTATAAAATAAAACTTACTTAGTGTGGATCTCAAGGATTTGTAAGTCGTAAAGTTATCTTTATAATTTTATCTCTTTTAATATATATTTTGTGGCATCTATTTTCGGTCCCTTCCTCGTAATAATGGAGAGTGTATTGATCCCTGATCCGAGTTTATCTTCATTTATTTTTTTATAAAAATACATGGCAAGTGAGTCATGGAAAATTATCCAAAAACATATCCTTTTATTAATCATTTGAGAGGGTTTTATATTAAGCAGCAAAGCCACATCTCTATGCTAATTTCTAAGTCCATTCTTAACATAAAAGAGAATTTGATTTCCCATATATTTATGAATCTGAGCAATCGGTTAAACAATGGCCAGATTATGCCCAGCGTTTAAAGTTTGTAACCCGCGTTGCACAAATATTTTCACATTATATATTTACATCTACAAACTGCTTTTATTTAAATATCGTGTTGTACTGTGACATTTAATACAATAAACAGGAGAACTTGAATGCCTACTAGACACTATCCTCGAGTGCCTAAGATCTCTCTGTACAGGGGTTTGTCAGAACAATCTGGCATGAGGATACTTTTTCCATAGAAGTAATACCTGACAAAATATTCAAAATCACATAGTATTCGCAGCCCAAATAAGATCTCCTCACTACGGCTACCCCACAGCTTTTCCGAGGAATGGTGAACCTTCTCCAAGTTATATTACCTCAAGTAATAGCACGAAGCTGGATACTCCACCAGACTAGATAAATTATTGTCCTGAAATCCAGTAAGACCAAGAGACAAAAATAAAAGATATACTACAACGTATAAAAATGGTTAATTGTGGAGAGGAAGATTATGTTCTCAATTTCTTTACTAAATCAGTGTGTCAGAGATAAAGACCTTACATTGAACATTTGAATATTTATTTATCTGATATAGAGTCCAAGTGTGAGCCCCAGGTTGTGGGCCCCTTGGTTTCTGAGAATTTCGACTGAAGTAAAATAAAACAAAAAAGGGTAGCATTTGATTTGTTTTTATCATTCGATGATATTTAACAAATCTTTTAATCGCGGCTTTTTAAAAAGATCCTCCTTTTTATTTCTATATACTGATTATTTTAACAGTAATATTCTTAATTTGCATGTGCGTGTAATTTGTAAAATGCAACGTTCGTAAATATGTTTGCTCTTTCTTTAATGCTATCAAATAGATTATTCCAAAATAAATTATTTTACGAGTTTATATTGAGTTCAATGATTGTTATTTTGTATGTCTCC
Organism: Euprymna scolopes; assembly: GCF_053919585.1. Taxonomy (NCBI): domain Eukaryota; kingdom Metazoa; phylum Mollusca; class Cephalopoda; order Sepiida; family Sepiolidae; genus Euprymna; species Euprymna scolopes. Next base: position 27,393,475 of record NC_136513.1, on the reverse strand, counting down.
CTCTCTCTCTCTCTCTCTCTCTCTCTCTCTCTCTCTCTCTCTATATATATATATATATATATATATATAAATATATATATATATATATATATATATATATATTTATATATATACACACCCACACCCCCACACACACACACGCATATATATATATATATATATATATATATATATATATATATATATATATATATATATATATATATATATATATAACTTTTTTAGTGGTGAGTGAAAAAAAAACAGGACCCTCCAGAGAACTACCGCAAGCACTAATAAAAATTAAAATCCCTACCTAAAGCACGACTAAAACAAACTTTCTACCACCCTACCTCTTTGGAGAGAAAATATGTTTTCATGTAACGCCTGACAAAATAAGTAATAATGCACAGGATAGCTACTAACAGCTGAAAATATCATTATGAATATAATTATAGTTATATCTTATATATTGATTTTTAAATATTTTTTTTTTACTCCAGGGGGTTAACTTCCATTTTTTTGTTAGGAAAACACGTTAAAACAAGTTAACAAAAAATTTTAAAAAAAGTATTGACCTTGTGTACGCTTTGAAGAGGAGCAGTTGATTTTGATATATGGCTGAAGACAGGGAGGACATGAAATAGGTATGCAGATAAATGTTTTGTAATCGAAACTCAGACACAACATTAACGGCTTAAACGCCTTAGCAAGCAAGCTGAGGTAAGTTTTATAAAAAGAAGCAAACGAAAAATAATTAAACAAAATATACTTGGAAGAAAGACGTGCATATACGTTATACTGTTTGATCCGTTAAATGGTTATTTGAAAGGTGTTCTTTTATATATATTAAATAGTGTGTTGAACCGTCTTTAGTGAGGGGTTGTTTTATAAAATGTTCGGATGACTTATGTTTGAAATGGTGCGAATGGTCAATTGTAACGGATATGAAAATATATAACATCATTTTCTTATTTTGATTTTAATTTTTGGAAAATATTATACATATAATTAGCTTAAACGTAGAGTGCATATCTATATATATATATATATACGCATGTGTGTGTATGTATATATATATGCATATATATATGCATATATATGTATGTATATATATATATATATATATATATATATATATATATATGTGTGTGTGCGTGTGTGTGTGTGTGTGTGATTTTTTTAAAGGAATAAAGCCAATTAGGTGAAGAGCTTCCCGTGGAGTCTTAGAGTGAAAGATTGTGAAATTGTCTCTATGAACTGTATTCTACTAGGGTTTATAGTTAAAATTCCTTCACTTTATTCTACTTTAATCAACTCCAAACGTATCTCGAGCGAAAGGATTTCAAAGATCGAAAAATTTGCCAACGAAAACTTAAAAGGAATATAGCAGTACAAAATGGATCAATTGAATGAACTAAATGTAATTGTTTCGAAAGGGTTTATGACAGGCATTTATCGACATTCGTTTTAAAAAGCCTCGTTTTAATTTGGAGAGAAGTAGTACAGATATATTGTGATAGACAAACAAAATATTCTTGCAAAGAAGTTGTATCCGTGGAAATCTAACCCTGGGTCAGAAAGCTTATAGATGAGTTAATATCGTTTTTTTTAAATATTCTCGATAACCGCATGCAATTCTTCATAAATACATATGGGTGGTGGTCTTGTATGCACTTTCCGCTTTTTTATATGAAGAATATATGACAAGGCGGCGTTCACTGGGGATTTTCCTCTCTGTTTTTATTTGGATAGATTTACTTGTAAGATATATTAGTACGCTTTTTGTAAATTCTTCCGTCTTCAAGTCCACCATAAACAATTTCCTGAAGACACGCCACCTTAAGTAATGACACTTTACCAAATCTCCAATACTAACGAATACTACAACACTATACCAGTGAGTACTGTACACGCAATAACCTTTATCTCTGAGTGGCTTCTGGGGCTTGATAAGATGTGACCTCCGTGTAAAAAAGATTCTAAATTCCTTAAAAACTGCTTTACTTTGATTATCAACGGGATAATTTTAATCTGTTATACACACACACACACACACACACACATATATATATATATATATATATATATATATATATATATATAGTTTTGCGTATATTTATTTATTCTATATTTCCAAATTAAACGTGCATTTATATTAGCAATATAATTCTTTTGCCGGTTGAATCACATTTATTCGATGATGAATGTGATAAACGCGTTCAATTGCAATAAAACCCGTCATAAATATAAAAATGAATTTAAATACGCTTTAATATATTCTCATGCCATCTAATCAGTCACCCGTTGATAAGAGTAAATTAACTTTTCATTGATATTAACGAAATTATGAAATATATTTAAGATTGCACTCACTTTTTTCACCGACTTTAAACAGCCTGGTAATTAATCCCCATTTTATATTCACTTTGTCTACATTATGTTTTTTTAAAAATAAAATTTAAGGTGTGATGATATTTAAAACATTCCAAGCACTTGATATAGGCATACTAGTATGATTATGTAGTAGGAGTAGGGGCATGGTGTGTTGATAGTTGGGCTTAGGGTTCTAGTTTTCCTTCGGGTTCAATTTTTAGAGTGAATAACTATTTTTAAAAAACTTCTTTACGATTAATCTACCAATCCTTGAAGCACATGTCTTATCGTTTAGATAGAATTTGAGCTACAGATGGAATACTGATAGGTACATGATTATGAAAACAAATTCTCTACAAGATTAATAGTGATATTAATTATTTATATATATTTGTTATCTCTCCGTCGGGAACCGAACGTATATTTTTTTCTTCTTCTTCTTCTTTTTCTTCTTCTTCTTCTTCTTCTTCTTCTTATTATTATTATTATTATTATTATTATTATTATTATTATTGCTGTTGTTGTTAGTATTTTTATTATTGGCTCAAAAAGAGCGTTTACACAGGTCATCAAAGATCTCCTTGGAAACAGCATGTGGGCTTTCCTGGAGGCTGCGTGACACACATTTTCTCGATGTTTGCAAAAAAAAAAAAATTGCATTATCGCAACAGCTGCTTGCTATATATTTCTCGTTGGAATTGTCTATTAGTCTTCACTAGAATTTGAGTGGCAATAACCTCCCCAAGGTCCTAGTTCTCTTCGCACTTATCCGGTGGAGGGTTTCTTCAGTTCGTCGGTCTTTCCTTCCTCTTTTACTCTACTTTATTATTTGATCTCACTCTTTAGGATCGCAGTAATGTGATAATGGGAAGACGTGGTAATGGCAGGTTAGAGAACTGATAGGTATACAGCTTCAGTGTTCTCGCTTTCATGTAGCGCTTCATATTTTGCCTTTGCAGCAGTTTGTCTAACCCGCACGTGTTGCTCAGGTTTGTTAGTTTCCACACTCAAGGATTTTCCTTAATATTTCCACTCTTTTCATTATTGTTGTTCGTTGTATTTTTTCCAATCATTCCTCTGATTTCAACTTCTCCCCATTTTTTTCTTAAGCTTTTCGGGATTGTTCCTAGTTTTCGTCCAATTATTGGTATCATTTTTATTTTTGAACATCTTCAATATCCTTTTCAGTTCTCAGGTTAGCTCTGTCTATTTATTCCGTTTGAAACTTATGGGGAACGATATCAGGCACATACAAAGACAAAGTGACTTTTTCATATGAGTAGAGACTTTGACTGCTGTTGAGGTGACGGACACTAATCAGTGTAATCTAATTAATTTCTTTTTTCTTGGTAACTGGATTACAGATTAACGTATAGGGGGTAGGGTGTAAACAATTAGAAATTGTCTGAAAGGAAGTGTAATATATAGAGAAACGGAAAAGGGGGGTAAGATTGAATTGAAACCGCGTACAAACACTTGACATATATTTATAACCTTTACACTGCGTCACCCAATTTTTAGAAACAATTAGCAGGATTATTGTGTTATGCTTATTGGAAGAAAAAAATGAATTAGATGACAACAACTACAACATTAAGAACAACAACAACAACAATAATAATAAAATAATAAAATAATGATAATAATAATAATAATAATAATAATAATAATAATAATTATTATTATTATTATTATTATTATTATCATTATTATTATTATTATTAAACTTCTAATAACACACGTATTTTCTAATAACACTAATATTGCTAACTACCAGGACCCGTTAATCGGCATTGGCTGGTGGAAACCTCCCCCCATCCACGCGCACACAAAAGTAAACTACGATTGGTGGTTGTGGCTACTGCCGTCTCTGAACTATTGGGAACAGTGGCGGCCGTGGCTAAAATGAAATAATCTGGTTTTCACCGGAGAACAGGTACTGTTTGAATGTAAAAAGAATAATAATGGACGGCGTAAATCAGCATGAGTTAGACAAATTTCGAGAAATCATCCATCAGATTAATAATGGAAAGTAAAAACAGAAGTTTTAGAGGTTAGGGATTTTCATCGTATATGGACTGTTTAGAGTGATCGAAATCAGCAACAGCAATCCTAGCGGATTCAGTTAGTTGTTGAAGTCTTCCTCCGCTTTTTAACTCTTCCGCCAATAGTATATAATTAAATTCCAATTTTATGTCGTCTTTCTTAGTGTGTAAAACAAAACAATTACGACTGTTCACTTCACTTCTGATAGTACTGTCATGTTTAGAACGGCGTTTTCAATATATATCCGAAACATCCCCATGTAAAGTAAGGCTTTCGGAATAAACAAAGCCCTTTCGGGGGGAGGAATTCCACAAATATAATCGTGATAACCGTCGTAAGCAATCCCACTCGCAACTGCTACAAAACTTGGGGGGGTTGTCGGTAGAAGATAAGTAAATGTATTCATCTTGCGTGCGTACAAACCCGGCTGTTATTAAATTAAAGTGCATAATAAGGGTTTTTATATTTCTATAAACACTTGTCTCCGCAAAATTTTAATGAGGTTCTCTAAATCAGTATATTCGAAAACCTATATAAGTCAGCATTCTAAAGCAAATTTTGAAGGTAGTCTTATGTACAAATTCATCACTACCTCACAAAAAGTTAGCGTGTACGCAATCTCAAGAATCAATCCGGAAAAACATATTTATATTTTTTTGTTCAATAAATATTATAATTTCTATTAAAAATATTATTTTTATTTAATCATTACCAATTATATAACTTTATATAATGGTTTAATGATATTCATATTAATAAAATCAAAAATAGTAATACATGAATCTTATTGGTAATTATTAAATAAAAATAATATTTTAAATAGAAATTATAATATTTATAGAACTTATATTAATAAAAATAGTAACATATAAATGCAAAGTGAAATCGATAATAAATTTAAATAGAAAATGATTGTAAAATATCAGATAAGATAATAAAAATAATAGTAATAAAACTATAATAATAATAGTTATTAATTTATAAATTATAAATTTTCAGATAGATTAGTAATAAAGACATTTTATGATTCATGGTGACGTAAATTTGTCGAACGTTTATGAATGCATCCCGAAAAATTTCGTCTTTTTAGTTTAAGAGAATTGTTTTATTTTTATTATATTTTAAAATCTATAGGGCTTTATATCTACAAAGTTCACAGAATCTGTTCCCCGAGATATATGCTTTAAAAGATCCTATTATATCCCATTTTAAATTGAAGAAAATATTTCTATCATTAAGTTTCCAAATATGTTTTGATAAAGAGGTATGCTTTTTCAAGAAATTTTTTTTTAAGGAGTTCTTATGCATTGAAATCCTATGTTAAATAAGTCCAGATGTAGAACCGAAGTAAATTACATTTTGTTTAATATATTTGATGTCAGCTAGATTAGAAGTGGTATCGGTATGTAATAGGTTTGGTTGTATTTGATTGGTAGATCGGTTAATGGGGGTGCTGTTATTGATTAACTGTGTGTCAGAGTTAGAATGTGAGAAGGGGTTTTTTGGTTGCTATTAACATACTTTATATTTGCGGGTTGTGACACCGTGCAGCTATAAATCACATTTACAGGTAC
>NC_136513.1:27367500-27382500 GCF_053919585.1 Euprymna scolopes | reverse complement strand
AACTTCTAGACATGCGGTTTCAGGGTTCTTGTTTCCATGTAGTGTTTCATGTCTTGCCTTTGCAGCAGTTTATTTACCCGCAATTGTTGCGCATGTGTGTTAGTTTCCACTTTCAAGGGTTTTTCTTAATATTTCAGCTGTTTTCATGATTGTTGTTCCTTGCAATTTTCCAGTCATTGCTTTGAATCCAATTTCTTCCATTCTCTTTTCAAAGTTTTGGGGGTATTGCTCCTTGCGCTCCTATTATGATAGATATTGTTTTGATTTTATCCATCTTCCATATGCCTTTCAGCTCTCGGGCTAGCTTTGTGTATTTGCTCCGTTTCTCCTTTTCATTGAGTTCACCGTGTGATCAGCTGCAAGAGCAAAGTCTACGATTTAACAGGATTTTTCTTTCTCGTTAATTATTCCGACATCCGGTCTTCTTACTTGGATGGGTTATCAGTTTGTATGCCCATATCCCATAGGACTTTGTGATTATCGTTTTCAGGTACTGCTGCCGACTTATGTTTGTACCACTTGACTGCGCGATCGAGATGCAGTCGATTGCATGATTCCCAGATGCAGTGCTTTGTGCATGGTCATGAGTTTCCTGATCTTCTGATTGAGTTGTCTCAGTTCTTCTTTATTCAACCCTATGAAGGGTCAAGAGTATCTTATTAGTGACACAGCCAATACACGTATACCTTTTATTAAGTTTCTGCTATATAATTTGGTTTCTATCAGTTTTCTTGTTGTCCGGAGATATTCCTTTCTAATTCTCTCTTTCATTTTTGTCGCTTTGATGATGCCTGATTCAAGTAGGTAGGCGTCTTCTTCCCATAGAACCCTCATCTCTTTTTGTTTCGTTGGATAGTTCCATGCCTTTTGTCGTCTCTAGTTTTCCCTTTCTTATTACTAGAAGTGCGCCCTTTTCCATACCAAAGTCCAATTATCATTACATTATTACGCTTACGTCCATTATCATGATGTGCATCCCTAAAAAAGGAAAGCGGAATATTCTAAATAAACCTTGTCACTCTTAAAAAACACACACAAAACAAAATTGTGTCGCTATTGAGGCAAAGCTAATAAAAATGATTTGTCTTTCTTGGCCTTTTGGCAAAGATCAAAGTGTAGTATCTGTTCCGGCAGATACTGCAAGCTATGACTAGCTAGGACTAGCTATGACTAGCAAAGACCAGATGTGGGGGCAACCCCACATGCCTGACCATTAACCAGCTCCCATTTCCCACCTCTCGGGAGCTGGTCCCCTTTTTCCCTTCCCCCTCCCTTCACTCCTCACATTAAAAATTGGCCTTGTGCCTAATTTGCTCGGTGGGGGAGCAAATAAATACCATCTGTTCCGGCAGATACTGCACTTAAGATAGTTTGTACCAGTCAATGGAGGGGAGGCCCTCTATACTGGGACAATTATTATTTTTGGTAACCAGAATGACCCCTTTTAGGGGAGCTGGTTTTTACCTCACATTAAAAACGGCCTTGTGCCTAATTTGCTCAGTGGGGGAGCAAATAAACACCATCTGTTCTTCAGGTGCTACATTTCAATTTCTTCTCTCTCAGTTGAGGAGAAATCCTTTACGAATTTTTTCTCCACGTTAAAACAACCCTGGTGTATAAATCTGTCCCGTGGGGAGACATTGTGGTTAGGTACTATGTTTAATGTAACAAAGTTTTAATATTAAAAAAGTAACTGAAAAAAATTAATTACAAACTGCCCTGGAAATGTCACTTCTAATTAATTATAAAATACCCTGGAAAATGTTCGTTCTAATTATATTTGTTTTGTTTTCTTGCCTCCCCACAATGGCGGGATTGGACATGCGGTCGGTTACAAATTTAGGAGTAAACCAGCTCCTAAAAAGGGGCACTCTGGTCAATAACAAAAATACAAATTGTATCAGTAATGAAGAATTTCTCCTCTATTAACACAGGACCCCAAAAGGGGGGATTTAAGTCACTGGAATTCTGAACCTGATACTACACTCATATATTCATGTTGAAGCAATGGTTGCCTAATCACTAACCGTGTTAATATGTTTATGTATTACTTTAAAAAAGCTACTGAAACAGTTTATGATTTAAACATTACTTTATTTTAAATATATTTAAAGCAGTGGATTACGGGATATGAAGTCTGTCCCGGAAATTACTCAAGCCGTTTACGATTTAAGCATTACTTTATTTCATGTGTATTTTTAACAGTGGGGTGGTGGATATTCAATCAGTCCCGAAAATGGGTGAAACCGTTTACGTATTACACATTACTTTATTTGATGTATATTTTTAACATTGGGGTGAGAAATATGAAGTCGGTTCCGGAAATGCCTGCAACCATTTACGTTTTGGACATTACTTTATTTAATGTATATTTTTAACAGTAGGAAAGGAGATAAGAAGTCGGTCCCGGAAATGTCTGAAAAAGTTTACGATTTATACATTATTTTATTTCACGTATATTTTCAACAGTTCCAGAAATGGCTGTTTACTATTTAGACATGACATTATTTCATGTATATTTTTAGCAGTGGGTTTGGCATATAAAGTCGCTCCCGGAAATGACTGAAACAGGTTACTATTTAGACATTACACTATTTTATGTGTATTGTTTGCAGTGGATTGGAAATATAAAGTCAGCCCCGGAAATGGCTGAAATAGTTTACGATTGAAACATTACTTTATTTAATGTATATTTTCCACAGTGGGGTTGCAGACATGAAGGCAGTCCCGGGTTTGAATGAGATGTGCAAATATATACTATCAGAAAGCGTCGTCCAGTATTGAATGAGATAGGTGGAAAACATATAGTAGCAAAATACCCAGCGTCGCTCCGGACCAAATGAGATAGGTGGACGATATATATTAGCAGAATATGCAGCGTCACACGGGATTGGATTAGATAGGTGAAACATATATACTATGAGAATACCCAGAATTGATTGATTTGATTGTAATGAAATAATCAGCCCAGACAATATATCAAAGTTATTTAAGTAAGGGGGAGAGATATAGTGGGTTAAAGTTATGAAAAGTATTGTCGAAATAAGTAACATATCCAAGAATTTAGAAAACTGATGAGATGTGAGTTAGTTGATTGGTGTGTTTGTAATAATATAATAAGCGCAGACAATATATTAAATATATTATATAAGTAGGAGGGAGAGGCATAATATGGGGTTTTAATTATAAAAATCATTCTCGAAATTAGTAACATATCCAGGATTATGAACAAAGATTAAATGTGAGTTAATCGATTGTGTGTTTATAATAAAATAATCAGCTCAGGAACTATATCAAATTAATTATGTTAGTAAGAGAGGGTGATAAGGGTGGTTTAAATTATGAAAAATAATTGCCGAAATTAGTAACATATCCAAGAATTATGAAAAATGATAATGTTTTTTTTAATGCATTAGTGTGTTTTCAATGAAATAATTAGAGCAGGCAATATATCAAAATTATTATTTTAGTAAGTGGGGTGATGATGTGGGTTAAAATGATGAAAACTGATTGTCGAAATTAGTAACGTATCCAAGAATTATGAAAAATGGCGAAATGTAAGTTGATTGGTGTGTTCGAAATGCAATACTCATCCCAGATAATATATCAAAGTTATTATTTTAGTAGTAGCGGGTTGATAATGTTGGTTAAAAATATTAAAAATAAATGTCTAAATGAGTAACATATCCAAGAATTAAGAATAATGATAAATGTGAGTTAATTGATAGTTGTGATTTTTATTAAATAACCAGCCCAGACAATATATCAAATTTAATTTTTTTAGAAAGAGAGGATTGTTTAAATTATAAAAAACTAGTGTTGAAATTAGTAACATATCCAAGAATTACGAAAAAGGCCGAAATGTGGTTTAGTTGATTGGCGTGTTTATAATAAAATAATCAGCCTAGAAAATATATCGAATTTATTAGTTTAGTAAAGGGGAAGGAGATAAGCAGGGCTTAAAATATGAAAAAAATATTGTCGAAATATGCAAGAATATTGTTGACATATGAAAGAATTACGAAAAAATGATGAAATATTGGTTAATTGATCGGTGTATTTGTACGGAAATAATCAGCCTAAGCAATATATCAAAGTTATTATTTAGTAAAGAGGGAAGGGTTAAAATATGGGTTGAAATTAGGAAAAATGATTGTCGAAATCAGTAACATATCCAAGAATTATGAAAAATGAGTAAATGCATTAGTGGGCGTGTGATAAAATAATAAGCCCAGACAATATTTTAAATATATTATTTTATTAAGGAGTTGGAGGTAATGTGGGTATAAGTTATGAAAAATGATTGTCGAAATTAGTAACATACCCAAGAATTATGAAAAAATGATGAAATGGAGGTTAATTGATTAGTGTGTTTGTAATGAAATAATCAACCAAGCAAATGTATCAAAGTTATTATTTGAGTAAGGTTAAGGTACAACGTTAGTTTTAATTATAAAAAAATATATTGTAGAAATTACTAACATATCCAAGAATTACGAAAAATGATGAAATGTGAGTTGATTGATATGTGTGTTTGTAATGGAATAATCAGCCTAGCCAATATATCAAAGTTATTATTTTAATCAGGTGTGCGATATGGTGAGTTTAAATGATGAGAAGTTATTGTCAAAATTAGTACCATATCCAAAAATTATTAAATGATGAAATCGGATGTAATTAATAGTTGTGTTTTTTTTATAAAATAACCAAACGATACAATATATCAAATAAAATATTTCAGTAAAGGGAGGTAACGATAATGAAAAATGATAAAATGTGTGTTAATTGGCCGGTGTGTTTGTAATGAAATAATCAGCCCAGGTCATATATCAAAGTTGTTATGTTAATAAGGGGTCAGTACAGTTTTAATAAAAAAAAAACTAGAATAATATGATTGTCCCTTCATTCATGATGAACAGAACGCTAGCTGCATGCCGAGCAACAATATATTACATATGAAAATGCTGTTGTGGAATTTCCACAGGTCGCGATAATTATTATTATTATTATTATTAGTAGTAGTAGTAGTAGTAGTAGTAGTATTCTCTCCTCTTGACAGTTAATTGCATAACTTTTCTATCCGTAACTTGCGACATCCTTCATGTGTATATTTTCGAACCCATGATTTATTCTCGCAAGAAACTGAAGCTTTTTGGGTAAGGTACTTAAATTCAGTTGGAAATTACACATGTTTAAGTTGAATCTTGAAACGTCAGTGCAGTAACTATCTTTAAATACAATTGCAGATTACTTGGAACTATATCCGGTCATTATTGACGGAACCATACCATGCTATCTCTGTTGAAAATATATGTTAAGCTCCCCTCTTTGGGTAGAGCACTGTCGTAAATAATCTAACCTGTTATTTAATTGGCTGAAAACTGCAGGGCTCGCGTTTTGTCTATAAATACGCAGTTTGAACACTATAAAAGTGGTGGCCAGATGTTTGTTTAAAAAATAGACATTTGCCGAGGTTACTTTCGCTGGGTTTAATCATCGGGTTGGGAAAAGTGCTAGTTTGGCGGCATTGATGAGTTGTGATACAATAAAACAGGACTGTATGTCGATGACTACAAATATGTATATACTAGGAAAAATGCATTTTAGATGTGATATTATCCTGAAGGTTGAAGGTTCAATTCTCTGGCCACTAAAAGATACAACCGCGAATTACTTAGGATGTCTATCCAGTCATGACTGACAGAACAAGACCATGCTACCCCTGTAAAGTTAATAAACGGTTCCATTTGAAAATGTATCCAAATTTCTATGTTCGACAGAAACATTCCCGGTTCTGACAAGATACACCTGAAAAAGGTGGAAGGTTACATCGAGCGCATTGTTGTGTGAATTAAATCCCCTGTGGATTTTCCAGGCACACATATAATTCTCGAGTTATTCGAGACACGCCTTAAGAATGCCGGATGTTACATTGCTTGACACTTTCTCAAGATGAGAACTGGATTCTGAATAATCCAAATGGTACAAATCAATCATTTCAAAAACATAAGAAGAAAGATATAGTCGCCAGAATAATAAATAAGCGCAAATCTAGGTTGGCTAAAGAAGAACGCTAAACTAATATTAATCTAGAAATAATTAATTTTAGAGTTAATGACCAAATGAGGCTGAAATCTATTTAACTCAACATAAACTACGTCTGTGAATGCATATTTTTTCAGATGAAGATTGACAATTATTTGCTGCAATCTTTCGACTATTATTCTCAACGTTTCGGTCATTGTAACCTCCGACCATCTACAGGTGTATTCACACTGGAGGCTTTTAGTGAATATTGAAATATATATATATATATATATATATATATATATATATATATATATGTATGTATATATGTATATGTTATTTTTTTTGTTTTTTTTTTGCGCTTTCCCAACAAACATAGCCGTCAGAAGTTCAAACGCAAATAGCATTAAGTCTATCTATTTATCTTTTTTAACCAAATTGGACCCGGATTTATTTAAAGAAAAAAAAAGAAAACAGACTTGGCAGTATATGCTTTTAAATTTTTAACGGCTAGGTTCGTTGGGAAACCAGAAAAAAAAAAAACAAACAAAAACCACACACCCCCACACACACACAAACAACATTTTTCACTATTCACTAGTAACATCCAGTGTGAATATACCTGAAGATGGTTCGGGGTTACATCGGCCAACACACCGTGAAGAAAATAACAACAAGCAAGATGAGAATAATAGTCAAAATGTTATAAACAATAACGATCATTTTAGTTTTATGCTTATATTGAACGATATCTAAAGTATGTAGTATTTTGTATTGTTTGTTGGGATGCCTTCACAAAAAATATTAAAGTAATAGATTTTTCATATTTTATTCCTTGCTCTTCATATTATTTGGATATTTTAGACTTCTGTTCTTACATTGGGGGTTCTTTTTAACAGCGTTTCTCTCGGGGTAAGCTTGTCGAATTATTCTGTCCAACTCACTCTCTAACATGGAATTACACAAATGTTGCATGCTCTCGTTCAGTCGGTCATGGCCGAGTATTACCCTTAATTACTTAGCAATCGTTTGTTAGATGCAACTCTATCTGAAAACTGAACCTTCTAATCCCCAGAGGGGTGATTTGCAAATCAATTTTACCAAGTACTTATCCACTAGGCCAGGGTTTATGCGGACATACATCCGGATTATTGTTGTCAAATCTAACCAGATGAAACTAAACTAAACTTCTTCCAGTCACACACACACGCACACACACAGTCACACACACAGTCACACACACGCGCACACACACAGACACACAGTCACACACAGTAACACACACACGCACACACATTCACACACAGTCACACACACACGCACACACATTATATATATATATATATATATATATATATATATATATATCGTGTATTTCGGTGTATAAGCCGACCGTCAGATAAGACGAGGTACAAAATAGGAGCAAATTTTAATAAATTTAGCATATATCGCGTGCATAAAACGACTGCAAACTTATGAAACCATGTTTGTTTAGCCTAGGCAGAGATGGTTACAGCTGGTATCTTATGAAATATTGGATTTTAAAGATATTTCTTTTAACTTGCATGATCATCTATTACGCCCAAGTATATATATAATTGTCTGTATTTTGGGATGAAGTAAAAAAAATAAACAGCGAGACCCACTGGAAAGTGAGAAACAGCTCACATGCTCGGACATAACAACCTACTGAGCAAACTAAGCATAGAGCTGAATGCAATTTGGACACCTCTGATAGAGAGAGAAAACCTTGAATAACTACATAGGTTTAACATTAACAAAAACCAACTAGAATTGTCCTAGTGACATATGGCCGAGTGGTCCTAGACGTTGTATCAAAGTTTACAGTTACCCACAGGTGCTGAGTTCAATCCTGAACGAAGGAAGTGAAAAAAGTAACATTAAAAACAGAGAATCAGTAAGTATGTCCTAACAGCTGGAGTCCGAACACGGTACCCCCGTAATAATAATAAAGGGTTGGGTTCGAGACTCCTAACAAACGGTTCCCCAGTTCGATACAAAACACCTGACGAAGGGCAAAACGGCCGAAACGTTGTGACAATAACAACCAAGATGAGGAAGTCAGTCCGACAATCTTACTCAATATATATATATATATATATATATACCAGAACACAATTTAAGACTAAATTATTCTTTACAAGAGTTATTGTTCGACAGGGGACAAAAGTAAAAGTATTAAGATTCCTTAATGAGTTATTTATGTCAGTAGACAGATATAAAAAAAAAAAGGATCATTGAATTCGCTGGTGATAGCGTTCGTTATATGAAAATAATTCATATATATATATATAAACATTTTAATTTAGTGCAAAGAGTTTATGAAAGGAAATGAAAAATGAAAAAAGCAAATTAAAAATAAAATTAAAAGTCCAATGGAAGTATAAAGAGCTTTTAAGGGTTTTTTTCTAAGGCAAAAATCATAAGATTCAATATTCTAAGAAGAAGTCGGATCAATAAAGATGACAAATTAAAAAATACAAAATGTGTGCAATCTCAGTCTGTAGTGATATCTAGTTTCAAGAAGTCAAGAAATAAAGATTATTTTGAATTGTTAATGTTTTAAAAAAATATTAAGGGTATAGCGGAATCAACGTACCGAATGCTTTCATGGTCATGATTTGTTCTCTTATGATAAGCTTTATTTTATATTTATGTTGTAATGAGCTATTTAAAGTTCATTCTGACAACTATATACATGTTACTATTTACACTGGATTCAGGTTTCCTGAAATTTTTAAACTTATTTTTTTACTTTTTTAATAATGCATACATGTATATAGATACATATTTATATACATATACACGCTCCTATATATATATATATATATATATATATATATATATATATATATATATATATATATATATATATATGTATATGTATATATATTGTATTGGTAGTAATTATTTGTAAGTGTGTCCACCAAAAGAGTGCTCAATGTTTAGACAGGGCCAAAATAAGTGAATTTAGTTTACAAACAAATGGCTACACATAAGCATACATTTCAGCGAAAACCCAGTAAGGGAATCGCTTCGTCAGGCCAAGGACATCTCTGGCTGTTTCAACTCAAAATTTTGAGTTCAAACAGCCAGAGATGCCCTTGGCCTGACGAAGCGATTCCCGTACTGGGTTTTCGCTGAAACATGTATGCTTATGTGTAGCTATTTGTAGATATATATATATATATATATATATATATATACTTATGCATATACATTTATATATAGAGTATAAAAAATAAGAAAATATAAATATATATACTAATGCATATAAACTGTGTCGTTTATTCTATAAGGATGATATATTAATTAGGAGTGTAGAATTATTCGTTTATTAAATAAATATGATACATCAATTAGGGATGTAGGATAGGTATAGTTCTTTATAGCGTAGTATTTTTTAGTCTAATTCTTCACATCAGAAGAGGAGAGAAGATGCTCGGTAAAATATTAGGGATGCGAAGTCTAGTGCTAGCAAAATAAGGAGCGAAATAACTGTGCGTGAGAGGAGGAGGGCAATGTATTGAAATTGTTGGGGGAGAGAAAATTGAGAAGTAAGCTAGAGAAGATATAAAGATTTTATTATAAAATGAATGTAGGTGTACACCACATATGCCATAGTGGGTTCAATATATGTGTGCCGATGCGCATCTATACTATCGAGAAAAAATGTAGAAAAAGATTGAAAGTGGTGCTTTTGTCATTAAATTTGGACCTAAGCACTGTAGATAACATCTCTACTCCAATGTTGAATTAAAACTTTCTCTTAATTTATTTTTTTGTCATCCTCGTAGTTAAATTTTTTCCTAATTCATTGTATATCACTTGGGTGTTCGTTTTTAATAAATTAAAAAAAAAAAATTATATTCAATATTGTACTTTTTATACTTAAATATTTTTCTATAATTTTAAACTATTTTATATTTTGTATCCTTTAGTTGTTTATGTACTATCACCTAATTTTATCATTTGTTTATCTTCTATTTAATTTATTTATGTTATATCTATATATCTATAAAAGTGAACGTGTCTGTCTGTGTGTCTGTATGTCTGTCTGTCTGTGTACATTTCCCTACACAATAACCCTGTCAATTTTTAGTCTATAGACTCGAAATTTGAAATACCGGGTACTGAGATTTGGGAAAATCGATGTGACGGGTGTCAACCAGAAATTTGGCTGTTAAGGGGTAAAATTTCAACGATTTGACCTTTATAAACTCTACCAAACTCCTCCGACAATTTTGGGTCTAGACGCTTGAAATTTTAGATATAGGTTCGTTGAACATGGATCTAACTTAATAAAGTGATTTGAGCCCGAAACTATAAATTATAAGGGGTCATAATAGGGGTCAAAGTTAAAAAAAATTGACCGCTATTTTTTTTTTTGCTCAACATACACCTCCAAACACCCGGGCAACGCCGGGCTGAAATGCTAGTATATATATATATATATATATATATATATATATATATATATATATATATATATATATATATATATATCTTTTTATGCTTTATCCTTTTTACCTTTTATTTGTTTTACTTATTTTTATTCTGTATTATTCAATAATTATTCTTTCGTTTAAATACCAAAATTCCCGAAAACATTTTTATACATACGGACCTGGCATAACTCCTCTTATTAAAAAAACATACCCTTCCGTAGGTATAATCCATAACTACATATGATTGAATAAACACAACCTTTCAATAGCTTCTCCTATATTCTTGCCGATAATATAGATGCAAATAGGCACACATATAATGAACCCGACATGGCATAGGTAAAATATACATAGAGCCAATTAGTAATGAAAGCTATATTAATCCTCTATCGCATAGATAACTGTAACACTCCTTTTCCTCTCCATTAACAAATTCAATATCCTACCATTTTGCTCCAACGAAGAATAATTTAATTCCTTATTTTTCTCTCACTAGATGTCGCCTCCATAATACGTTGCCTAGTATTCTGTCGTCTTTTGATGGAAAGCATTTCAAAATACCATGGTATAAAGAGTCTTATTTATTATAAACCGCCAACTGATGTATCATCCTTTTGAATAAGCGAATAAACCTGTAGGTATATATTTGTTGTTGTCATTTTCTTATTTTCTTTATATTCTAGATAAACTCTGAAGCAATCTGTTGAGTGTTGCATTATCCCGCTAAGTCTCTTCGTAAAAAAATCGATTGGAGTCTTTTAACTCACCCATATACATATATCTATACTATGCATGTATATATATATATATATATATATATATATATATATATATATATATATATGTGTGTGTGTGTGTATACATACATAAATGTATATATATATATATATATATATATATATATATATATATATGATGGAATCTCCCGTCGATTTCGACGTATGAGGTTCGGACAACCCATATTTCTGAAACTCATTTATGCTTTTGCCTCTGATGACTTTTTAGTCCAGCAAGGGGCTTGCAGACAAGGCCACAAATAGAACATGGAGTGGATTTAACGCTGCAGATATTGGTGCGGCTGCTATTCGTTTTGCTCTTACTCTGTTTCCTTTCAGTTACCTTAAGCTTTCAGATTGAAACCTCTGGAGACCTTCAAAACACCTTGATCTCCATCCTTTTCGGTCATTCACCTCATCGTCAAGACTCCTGTATGGTATGTTCACTGCAGACAAGTTACTCTTCAACTTGTCCTTGTGCCTAAGCCAAGGACGTCCTACAATTCTTTTACCACCCTCAGATTGACTGTACATCGCAATTTTTGGAATTCGTTCATCGGGAATCCTCAATACATGACCAACCCATCGCAATTGCGATTGAATAAGGAATGATTCAATGCCAGATATTTTGCATTTTGTGAATAATTCGGCATTTAATACCTTGTCGCGGAGGCTAAGACCACATATGGAGCGTAGACAGCTTTTGTGGAAAACGTCCAGCTGATTAATGTGATGTCTGTATGGAGTCCATGACTCAGATCCATAAAGAAGAATGGAAAGAACAACAGCACGGTAGAAAATGATTTTTGTGTCTAGTCGAATACCCCTTTCGTTCCACAAGCGATGGCGAAGATTTCCAAAGGCAGAAGTGGCCTTAGCAATACTGTTGACAATTTCATCATCAAGAGAACCGCCCTGGTTCACCTTGCTATCAAGGTAAGGAAAGGACTTGACATAATTGATATCATGACCGTCGACTTTCAGCTTGCGCTCAGGAAATCTATACTTTTTGTGGATTTTGCTTTACGCCTTCAACTTGTTTTGGGGTAGGGTGTGGCTGATGCACTACCTCAGTCTTCCTTATGCTAATTGTCAGGGTGAAGGCCTTGCACGCGTCTGAAAATCTATCAAGAAGAACCTGGGCTTCTTCAAAGGACGTGGCTACCAGTGCGGCATCGTCAGCGAAGAGCAAGTCGCGAATAATTTCGGTGCGAAGAAGAGTCTTGGCCTTAAACCTTTGATGGTTAAATAAGCCACCGGATGACCGAAATTGAAACTTGACACCAGTGTCCAAATCATCAAATGGATGTTTCAGCATTAGTGAAAAGAAGAGCGCAAAGAGGACTGGCGCCATTACACATCCCTGTTTGTTCCCATTCGTAACATCAAATGGATCAGACATCATACCATCTGAGACAAGACTGGCCTTCATCCCCCCGTGAAAGGAAATTATCACGTTCAGCATGTTTTCTGGAATATCAAGCCTTCTTAAAACTTGCCAAAGAGCATCGCGATTCACAATGTCGAAGGCCTTCGTCAGGTCAATAAACACCATATACAATTCCTGATTTTTCTGACGAACCTTTTCTGCCACCTGACTTTTCTACCACGTGACGGGTCATCGGCGATGAATATATATATATATATATATATATATATATATATATATATATATATATATATAACGGGTCCCGTTCCCAAAGTTACAAATGTCATTCTTGTGTAAGTTAAACAATGTGATAGTCCCGCATGTATTAATAACGATGGGCTAAACTGGGCAGATGACTTTTGAAGTAAACTCATAAACAACAATTTTAGGGAGTTCGGCAGCGGAGGTTCCTCTTGAAAACAGCCATGCTGTAGTGTTTTTAGATTGTTTTCTTTCAAAGTAAAGAGTTGATAGGCAATCTTGATGGCAACAGGTGCAAATGCCACGTCATGATGCGTCATCAATTTGGCACCATGACTATTTTACTCTTTTCTCAGAAAATATTGACCAGGGATGGTAGGAGAATTTCTAATAGGGAAACCTCGGGTGTTGAGTATCGAAATATGTGTTCATATTTGTCCTGGATTTTTGCAGGTACGAGTAACATGAAACTTTGAGAGAATTACAATATCTAACAGGTCTAGTATAGAAAATTCTAGGATAGAAAGGTAACTTGCAACTACAAATCTGAGGAGTGACGGTGAGTACATTCTTTTTGTGTTTGGTGTGAGTGTGAAGTGGTTGGGTCCACAAGTGATACGAATTCATAACTATTTCTAAAACATTAATGCATTTGTAAAAAATCTGAAGGATTTCGACGATAAGTATGGTTGTCGAGCTTAGCCTATAATACATGGCTTATAAGATTTTAGACGTCTAAGAGATAACGAGTAGCAGCAGATGTTCCGATTCATATGATAAAAGTATACACCATGCGTGTGCGAATTCTTGTTTTGTAAATATATTGGCCATTTTCTGGTTTGAATAATTTTCTGGTAGGATAGAGGGAGTCACATTTCTTTGCAGGATTATTGATAATAACTTTAATTCATTTGTTTCCATTAATATTGTCCGTAAATGTTGAGAATGTGAGCGAATATTTCTTAAATTAGAGGAAGTAGATCTGTTTAGAATTTTGTTTATATTTCTTCAAAACTCCAATCTGCAACGACGGGTTACAGAGTTTTATTATAGGATGACCATTTTATATTACACGATTGCAATGGTTTTCGTGAATTTTAGGGGAAGTTTTGTATATTGATGAATGTATTTCCAATATGTATTTTTTTTAATAAAATACCAATATGGAGGACACAATAACCGATGTTAGACCACTGTCAAATATAAGGCGGAGTCTTGATTAAATGAATCTAAGGTTAAATACATATTTAATATCGATAAATATGTAGATTCTGATCTTGTCTAAGCAATCTTGGAAAACATCTTGCTCAAATGTTCCGCATCTTCAGTTCGTAGTGTATAATTTTGTGTGCAGTTTTCACACTTACATGAAACTGTCCACTTGTTGTTCCTCTAGTCACACAACGGTCGTTATCTACGAAATCCTTTATTTGATCAATCAATTCTGCTGTTCTGGTTTCCTCGTTCCTTCCACGCCTCTCATCACCCTTACAGACTCCCTGTCTGAATCTCTTATTCCACTGAGGAGTTGATGCTGGATTCATGTGAGATGGTTCAAAAACACCCAGAAGCATTTCATATGTTTCTGTGGTATTTTTCCAAGTTTAAAACAGAATGTTATTGCATATCGTTCTTCTGTGTTCTTATGACCAGATTGCATTTTAGAAATTTACCAGCTGTAGTAGGATGTATTCTAATTCCTGTTGTAGTGGTTTCCTTGAACCTGACATCATGAAAAATTGTTAGTCATCCCATAAGATGCTGAATTTTCAAGTCTCTCCGAAAATTAAAATGCATGTAGAAAAAAAAGTCTGGAGACTTATTAAAGGCACATTGTAGAAAAGAATACTAGAGTGCTTTCTGTACTTTGCTTTTGTCGATGAGTAGCCTAGAGGCGATAGAAAAGCAAGTGTTTTCTGGTCAAGCAAGTGGTCAAAGAAATTTCGGGAAGAGTTGCGAAATATGCCTCATTATCTTTATTTCATTCCAAATAATTGCTAACAAAAGTAGATTTCGGCAAAACTGTTAGTCAATAATGTCTGTTGTCGACAAAACCAAAAAGACCGAGACAGGTGCATCGATATCGGTGTGCTTCAAG
>NC_136513.1:27357500-27362500 GCF_053919585.1 Euprymna scolopes | reverse complement strand
ATAAGTAAAACTCCCTGAGGTTGAAACAATAAAAAACATATAAACCGTGGCGTCTTTAAATCAAAAGTACGCTAACGGAAATAATTTATTGCACAGGCGTCCCCCTTTTTAAAATTCATCATTCAGTAAGGTGAAAAGATATAGCAAACATCACATATGAGTATTTTAACCATAGTTCCTGATTTCAAAAGTCGAAAAACTAAAAGGTAAATGTTTGTACCTATATTTTTATGTATATACCTGTATACCTATGTATATGTATGTATGTGTCTATTTTTTTCATATATATGCATGTATCTATTTGTAATGTTGTACTTATTGCAAATTTATAATTTAAATTCAAATTTATATTTGTCGCTATTTTTTTCTATCTCTAACCCATATTAATGTTCTTATAAATTTTAAATCCAGACCTTTATTTCAATTTTTTTCAGCTACATCTGCCTTATTTTTAATGCTAGGTTTATTTATGGTGTCTTTTAGATTTAATAAAAACCCTTTAAAATTTGCTGACGAGGAGACCTCGTTTATTAAAAAACTATATGTAATAATTATTGTCCGTAACTTGATGTCTACCACAATAAAAACAGAGTTTTCCGAAACGATCGTACAGATAATTGATTTTGTTTGTGTTCCTTCTTGTGAAACGGATTTTTAATTTAATTATAATTTGATTTCTACAGTTTAAATTATCAATCACATTACTTAATATATATATATATACATGTGTGTATATATATATATAAATGTGTGTGTGTTTGTTACTGTGTCTGCAACACAATGCATACTGTTATTATACTACTAAAAACAAAACTAGTTATAATACTAGTAGTAGTAGTAGTAGTAGTAGTAGTAGTAGTAGTAGTAGTAGTAGTACGTCGAAATTAATTAGGATTTCTTACAAAAATTTAGGGGGCGAATTTTGTAATTTTGGCAGTTTTACTTAGAGTCGTATATACCATTCTTATTATTGTCAGTACTACAATTGCTACTAGCAAGATTCAAATTAGGAGAAAGATGAGCACGTGGAGAAACAATAATATTTAAAGTAAAATACAAACCAGAGAATTCAAAAGACGGAGAAATAATAATTAGCTTGTATACTGTTGTGATTCGGAGAACGGGTTTGCAAAATTCAGCGTTGCATTATTTGGTCTAAGAGATATTAATCCCATAAACACATCAATCTTGATAACCATTCATAGAAATGGATGGATAAAGAAGAAGGGAGAAGAGGAAAGAAAGAAAGAGATAAAGAGATAAAAAGATGAATATAAACAGGAGGCATTTCATGAGTAGCAATGTTAATGTGAATTGCAAACGACATTTGAAAAATAATATGAATTTACCTACAGCATTTAACACATAATACATATATGTGTGTGTGTGTGTGTGTGTGTGTGTGTGTGTGTGTATGTGTGTGTGGGTGTTTTATTTTTTTTTATTTTCGGTTTATCTGTTGGTTACATATGTTTCGGATGTTGTACCATGTTTACGATCCCAACGCCTCGTCAGAGCTTACAGAAATGGTTTTTAGTATTTGGAAGAAGTGTTTTAGAAGAAATACGAGAAAAAAGGGGGTAGGAGCTAATAAGGGAGAGGGAGGCGAGTATCGACAATATTTCAGTTTTGAAGGTTAAAATACGTTAGATTGTATTGTGTGTGTGGGGGTAGCAGATTCAGGTAGGCGTGTGTGGATATATAGGGATATAGGGAGAGATGTGGATAGAGGATGTTAAAGAAAAAGGAGAGAGGGAGTAAGGAGAGGAGGGGGAGTGAGGAGATCAGTTGGTGTGGGTGGAAATATATGGATATAGAGAGGTCAGGTAGGCATGGGTGGAGATATATGAATATAGGGAGGGTCATATATTTATATATATACGTATATATATGTGTGTGTGTGTGTGTGTGTGTGTGTGTGTGTGTGTGTGTGTGTGTGTGTGTGTGTGTGTGTGTGTGTGTGTGTGTGGGCATTCATGACACTGTTACATATTACAATACAATAAATTTCAAAAAGTTAGGCGCCTATTTTTTTTTAAAAAAGCAAAAAACGCAGATTCGGAGAGTACGTCAACTATGTCTTTGATGATCCTCAACATTAATCTGTGGCTTTCAATTTCCCGAACATTTCCGCAAATGTTTCAAATAGAAAAATAAAAGCTTAACACGAAGTGTTCATTTCTCTCAGTTTCCTTGTGCTTTGAAGAGTGATCTGTATCTTTTAAAAACCCAATTTGCCAATGTATATATATATATATATATATATATATATATATATATATATATATATATATATATATATATATATATATATACTAGCATTTCAGCGCGGCGTTGCCCGGGTGTTTGGAGGTGTATGCTCAGCCAAAAAAACAAAAAAACCCAAAAAAAAACAAAAAAATAATCAATTTTTTTTTAATTTGACCCCAATTATGACCCCTTAACATTTATTATTTTAATCTAAAATTAAGTTATTAAGTTTGATCCATGAGCGAGAAACATATATAAAATTTCAAGTGCTTAGATTCTAAATTATCGGAGGAGTTTCGTAGATTTCTCAAAGGTCAACTCATTGAACATTGGCCCCTTTAACATAGATTTTTCCAAACCTCAGTACCCCGTATATCAAATTTCGAATCTGTAGACTGAAAATTAACAGAGTTACTGGGAAGGAAAATGTACAGAGACACACAGAAAGACACACCCACACAGACACGTTCAATTTGTGTGTGTATATATCTATATATATATATATATATATATATATATATATATATATATATATATATATATATATATATATATATAAGCGTATATACATCTGTGTATATGTGTGTATGTGTGTGTCCATGAATGCATGCATACATACATACCTATATATATGTGTGTATATATATATATATATATATATATATATATATAGGCATGTATGCATTTACTCATTTACACATATATATGTATATATATATATATATATATATATAAATCAGTACGCACATACAAACGCACAAACGCGTGCACCCCCATACATACCCATATATATATATATATATATATATATATATATATATATATATATATATATATATATATATATATATATATATATTATTTTTGCGGTTTATTTTATGGGACAAAATTACAGGAAATTTGTATGCTTTTTAAAGAGCATAATATTAGTTTATGGTTAACATATTGACAATTGGTAAACACCCTATAAATCTTTGCCAATGAAAAATGCCCTACTTTTTCTGCATTGTTATATATATACTGTGGCATGACAAATCATTTTTTTTTCAGCTTAAGGAGTTGTAAGTTGTTGTCTCACGTGTGACCTTATATATATATATATATATATATATATATATATATATATATATATATATTCTGGGATTTCCTTGGTGCCACTTGATGCTTTATTTATTTGCATCTTTGGTAATTCCAAGATTTTCATTTCTTCTTTTTTTTTTTTTGATTATCCTGAAGCTATTTTATTATTTTAGTAAATTTAGTTTATATTGACCACTTACTTATCAACGTTACCCCTACACATTGTGTGCAATCACTAGCAACAATCCAATTTAGTTTGTTGTCCCCTTAGTAGCTATCTTTTTAGCTGAAAATCAACTACTCTGGCGAGTGTTAGGGACCATAATTTCTTGAACCGCATGCGAAAGGAACAACAAGATCAACATCGACTATATGTGCGTTCTATGAATGTATGTGGTTGTGGATGTATAGTTCTACAATTAGTCAACTGTGTCGAAAAATTGCTTGTCATATTCCTGCTTGTGCTTGGCTTTTAGGGAACTGTGTTTTGTGACACCGACATATGAGAAACCTCTGAATGACATTTTCACTAAATATGTATGTAGGAAGTTGTGCAATTACTTCAGGAATCTGTTACTTTTTTTAAGGACGTTCAAAAACAGAAATACAATTTACTTTTGCACTGCTAAAAACAAATACATATTCAAGTCTTATAAAATTCTTTGCAGTGAATGAAAAAATAAACATATTTACATGCGGAGTTTGAACCTAGAGTCCACGGCATACAAAAAATAAATAAATAAACAAAAAACACGCTAGTTACTTTCCCACATTGTAATATTAATAGCCCGTTGTTCAATCATTGCTGCTACGACATGGAAAAATGGTTTTAGCGATGATAGATATATTCTGAGACATAACTTAACTCCCAGCCTTATACACTAAAGTTCTGTAAGTACATCTGTTCAACCGTTTCGGACTCTATAAGGAACGAAGTCTCGCACACACACACACGTAGACAGTTGCATTTATATGTATTGTAAATATACATATATATATATATATATATATATATATATGTGTGTGTGTGTGTGTGTGTGTGTATTACATATAATGATAGAAGATGCATCGAGACACCGGAATGAGTATGTTTGATCTAACAGCACGGCCTTCCTTAAAATTATGGGGTCTGCGTTGACGCCTATTCCACAAAGTATGGAAATAAAAAAAAATAAAAATTAAAAAAAAAACCCTTTACAATTGTTTTTGATATAGATGTACATAAGAATACATTGATAAGTATGTTTTAACTTAAATAGGGATGGTATGATAAAATTATGGGATCGGCGTTCGCGCCTGGCCTCCATAGAATGGAAATAGTCACTAACTTTAATAAAGACTTTTTCATATCTATCTGCGGAAGTATACTTTGATAATTATGTATCAGTTTGAAGAAATATGGTATAATAAAAATATGGGGTGTTCGTTCGCTTCTGACCTCCATAGAAGGGAAATATGTCACAAAGTTTAACAAGGATTTTTAATATAGATCCACAGAATATTTTGCTAAGTGTTCACTGTGAACAGGTCTGGTATAGTACATTCTGGGTTTATCTATTTTATTTTTACTTGCATTATATTTTTCTTTGGTTTTGATAGCCCCAAATTCTATGCTATCTCTTTACAACCCTACCTTTTCATAACCTGTCATACTTTCATAAATCACAGTC
>NC_136513.1:27347500-27352500 GCF_053919585.1 Euprymna scolopes | reverse complement strand
ATTTCGAGTCTCTAAACAAAAAAATGACAGATTTATTGCGTAGGGATATGTACACACACACAGACACACACACGGACACGTTACTTTTTTATAGATATACTAGTATATAAACCCGACATTGCCCGGGTGTTTGGATGAGTGTGTTAAGCAAAAAAAAAATATTAGTAGGAAGACAGGCTCGAACCCGCAGCGCGAAAGATGAAAAAACGGTCAAAAAACTGACGTATTTACTGTTACGACCACCGCCAAACCGGAGGTGACGTCGGTTTTAATTAAGGCTAGAAAATCGAAAAAAAAAGGCATACTTTCAAAATATCGGCTAAAATACGATCCCTGTAAAAGAATACCCAGTTAAACGTGAGGATATTAATGTTTTAGTCAATTTTAAGATATTTCTCGTCTGAAAGTTTGAACTTCAAAATGATACTGATCTTGAAAAATCCGTCGCCTCCGTCGAAAGTTTTAGACAGACATGCACACCCACATACATACATAGATACATACATACATTTATATATGGGTAGCTAAAAAATTTCGACCTACACCGATTAAAAAGCTTGCCTTATCTCTGAATACGCTTTATGTAAAATTTCAAATGTTTAGACCAGAAATTGTCTTAGTAATTTGGTAGAGACCGCAGGGGTCAATTTTTTTTTTAATTTACTCCTACTATGACCCCTTAAATCTATTGTTTAGAGTTCAAATCATTTTTTTTGTAGCAGGGGGGGCAATCTCCAACCAAACCTCTCCTTATCGACATTGTTACATAGAAGTGGTAAGTGTGTGTTCAGAACGACTGGAAACAAATGCTGGGAAAAGCGGTTTTATAACATATATATATATATATATATATATATATATATATTTGTGAGTGTATATCTATAATTATTTATTATAATAATTATCAAATACCTACACACATGGATGTTTCGTCCTTTCGGGAATGATCAGTGAAGAGTGTAATGATTAACACCACTGGAAAGATTCGAACCCGGCAACAAAGCCATCTGTGCCTTGCAAGGACCAAATCCAATCGGCCAGGCGTGTGTTTATCTGTGTTTATATATATATATATATATATATATATATATATATATATATATATATATATATATATATATATATATATAAACAAAGATAGATATATATAGATATATAGATATATATATAGATATATATAGATATATATACTAGCAAGAGTACCCGTCGTTTACTGGGTTCAAAATGAGCCTACAAAACATAGACTAGGATTTATGAAAATATGATAGGTTATGAAAAGGACGGGCTGTAAAGAGATAGCTCCGAATATATGGGGTATCAAAACCAATGTAAATTTGATGAAAGTAAAGATAAAATAGATAAACCCCATAATTTATTATACCATAGCTGTTAACACTGAAACACTTATCACAATATTCTGTGGATCTATATTAAAAAAACCTTGTTAAACTTTGTGACATGTTTCCATCCTATGGAGGTCAGGCGCGAAAGAATACCCCGTGATTTTATTATACCATATTTCTGACAACTGAAATATAATTATCAAAGTATACTTACGCAGATAGATATGAAAAGTCTTTATTAAAGTTGGTGAATATTTCCATTCTATGCAGAACGCAGACCCCACAATGTTATTATACCATCCCTATTTAAGTTAACTCATACTTATCATAATATTCTTATGTAAAAAACTTGTAAACGTTTTTTTTTAATTTTGTTATTTCCATACTTTGTGGACAAGACGCGAAAGCAGACCCCACAGTTTTAATGAACCACCTTTCTTCAGGATCAAACATACACGTTCCTATGTCTGGATAAATCTTATAGCATCATATGTGATCAGTTTATTAAAATACTGAAAAATATAGGAACCTATTCCTGATCGCACACAAACACACACATTGAGCTTTATATAAATATTATATATATATATAACTATATATATATATATATATATATATATATATATATATATATATATATATATATATATATATATCAGACAAATGTAAGCAAAATAGAATTTTTTCCCACATACGTGCTCTAAATTTTCTTCCTAGGGAACGTACAAAAATGCACGCATATGTTTTGTAATACCTGTCCTAGGCTCCGTAAAGTATTTTTTGCTCACTTTTCCAAATGATATATAGACATAATAACTGCCTGTATTCTAAGAACAGGTATCTTCAAAGTTTTTCTTATAACCTCATACGATCCCGAACAAAGCTGCGTGGCCTTCCTAGCATATATATATATATATATATATATATATATATATATATATATATATATATATATATATATATATGTATATATATATTTATATTTATATAAGTGTGTATATATGTGTGTATATATGTATATATATATGTATATATGTATATATGTGTGTATATATATGTATATATATATGTATAAATGTATAAATAATATATATGTACATATAAAAATAATATATATATATATATGTATATATATAAATAATATATATATTTGTATATATATATATATATATATATATATATATATATATAAATAATATATATATATATGTGTGTGTGTATATATGTAGCCAAACATATATATATATATATATATATTTGTATATGTTTTGGTTATATATATATATATATATATATATATGTATATATATATATGTATCTATATCTATATGTACATATATATATATATATATATATATATATATATATATATATATATATATATAAACGCACAAATGTAAGATAGGGGATAGAGAAATCCCGATTAGTGCTCGATATATCTATCTATCTATTTATCTATCTATCTATCTATCTATCTATATATATATATGTATACATATATATATATATTCATTTATATATATATATATATATATGGGTGTGTGTGTATGTGTGTGTGTTTAAAGCAGAGACTGAAATGTTGCAACATATCTAGCAGATATTATGTGTTTGTCTTTATTTACAACGTACTATATCAATTTTATCCTGATTTTTTGTAAGACAAACACACCCACTCCCACATGCGCACGCGCATACACACATGTACACACATATACAGACATCTATGTAAATGTGTGTATATGTGTATCTATGCATCAGTCCTAGTGTGTTGTTAGCATATTCGATTTCACGTAATTAATTTTCTCCAGAGAATTTTCTGGTATAGATTTTTCTGCAGCATAGATATTTATTGGTATTATTTGTTTTGTGGTATGTATAATTAATAGGAACCCATAGAAATCATTTACAATTAAACAAAACACGTGAAATCGGAGAAATAATGTCTATAAACTCTAAAAAAACAGAAATGCCGTAATTTTTATGTCACTGGTAATCTTGTTTTCATTTCAGATGTCTCTACTAGTTTTCTTACTCTTTCACTTTCTATTACAAAATCATTCTGGAACTATAATTTGGTGGCGAGCCGCCTGTTCATCAGTCAGAGGGAAGTCGAAAATGAAAAAAATAAAACAAAACTCTTACTAGGGTAGGGAATTGCGGGCACATAGAGGGTCGTTTTATATGCACAAACTATAACATTGCTGCAATAAAACCCTGGTTTATAGGCCCTTGACCAGCACTATATTGTACGATGCATGTCTAAATAAAAATATTGGAAATGCGAAATTTTCAGCAAAGAACAATTTTATAAAAAAAAATCAATTATTATGAGAGTTTAAGTCACATACTGTGTAGTGAAAAAGAGAAACTGTATAATTTATAGCCAAGAAATACACATAGTGAAAAGGGTTTGAAACAGAGAATCACAGAGCTCCCAATTGGTGCATTAATCGTTATAAAAATAGAAAAACTATATGAATGGAATTATTATTCCAATATTTGAGAGATAGATTATATTGATATGATAAAATTCTACTATAATTTGTAGTAGTGCAAACTCATAAAAGAAAAAAAAAACGTGATATAAAACTGACGTACACACGCGCACACACACGCACACACACACTCACTCACTCACACACAGACACACACATATAACTGTAGCTATATAGGTTTTTCTTTATAACGGTGGATAAAATTGAAATTACATTGCATATTTTGCAGTAATCGCTGTTTTTGATTCCGGGTAGTTAGGCAATTCACCATGTGGTTTCCGTAAGTCAGTGACACACGGAATGCAGTCCCTCTAATATTGATTTACTAAGAGAAATATGTGATGTTAAAATTAGTTCATGCAATGGAAATTAAAACTGATCAACTTGTCCGTATATTTGGATCCTATTAGATTTTTTTCTCTGAATATATAAAACCTCATCTATTAACGGATTAAACAGATACAATAGACTACTTGGATAACAACATTTAACGAGTAATTGTCGAAATAATAGCTTATCTGATATGTAAAGTTTTCATATATATATATATATATATATATATATATATATATATATATATATATATATACATACACACATAGACACGCATGCACACCCACGCACGCACATATAAACACACCCACCTACATATATATATATATATAACTGTATGTGTATATATATGTGTGTGTGCGCGTGCGCGCGTGTGTGTGTGTGTGTGTGTGTGTGTGTGTGTGTGTGTGTGTGTGTGTAAACCTTCGGAAAAATTCTGAACGTTTATTTGTGAATAGAACAAATGCATAATACCCCTCCATACTAACACGTCGAAAAGATTTACTTATAGAAATGAAGACTAACACTCAAACTTTCACGCCAGCTTTAACACACACATATATTAATTAAAAATGAAAATAATACCGTTTTAAAATGATAACTACATTTACATGCATAAACATACATGCACACACATACACACACATACATACACACACACACACACACATATATATATATATATGCGTTTGTATATTTGTATATGTATGCACGAGTTATTCTTTTTTTTCTATTTTTCATAGGGTTTAAGCTTAGCATAATAAAAATCACAATAAGCGTACAGTAATACAAATGCGCATATATAACGTATGGATATAAACTCAGCCTT
>NC_136513.1:27335000-27337500 GCF_053919585.1 Euprymna scolopes | reverse complement strand
TATTTCGGACGACATCAACACACTGTTAAACTCACGACACACTCAGCAGCGGCCGATAGCGTAGTGTTTAGGAACCTTGACTCTCGTACAGACGGTCGGGTTTCAATCCTGGCTTAAGGTAGTTACCTGTTTAGCCACATTGATGAGCTACGAAATAGTACTGTATGTGGATGATTATATATATATATATATATATATATATATATATATATATATATGCATGCGGAAAATGAGAGGACGAGAGAGAGAATGAATAAAGGAAAAGAGATAAATCTGTTGTTTTTTTTTTTGGTGCAAAATAACGAAAGAGGAGTCTTGGCCTTCAGGTCAAGATCAAAGCGTAGTATATGTTCTTGTGCTGTAGTATTTCTTTTGTAACATATTTGGTCTTGGTTATGCAGGGTGCCCATTTTTGGGAGCTGTTTTCTTCTCCCTCTCACATAAGACCCACACTCTTCCCTGGTCTACGGGGAAGTAGACAAGCATACAAAATTATGTCTCGTTGAATTAGGATATGTGTTTAATGCTGAATTAATTGTGACATATAGCTAAATTGGTGATTATTATTGCATTAGATATAAATAAATATTGTTTGGTCACAGAAATATGTGTGTATCTATCTATCTACTCTGTGAATTCTAATTATATATATCTTGATTTTAACCGAAAAAAGAATGCACACGAACTGAGAGTGATATGCAATACACACACATAGAGACACACACTCATAGACACACACTTATATATATATATATATATATATATATATATATATATATATATATATATATATATATATAACTACTTCATTTACTCACATAAAATTGATATACGAAAGTATAGATTTATGCGTAGACTTTAAGTATTTACTTCAAAAGTGCTCAATACGTAGGTAGAGCTAGTTAGTAATTTATAAAATATATATGGCGATTAAGCTATACGGAATAATCGCGTTTCATCCACTCTAGGATTCGTAAGGCTTATGCATAAGCCTGACGAATCCTAGAGTGGATGAAACGCCGAATATTCAGTGTAGCTTAATCGCCATATATATTTTATAAATCAATATATATATATATATATATATATATATATATATATATGTATATATATATATATATATATATATATATATATATATATATAAAGCTGAATCTGTGTGTGTGGGGGGTGCCTGGTTACGAATAGGCTCCTATATGGTTGACTATTTTTAAAAACTGATTACATAGAATGATAGAAGATATATCGAGACACAGGAATGAGTATGTTTGATCTGGCAAACGCTGGTTCATTAAAGTTGTGGTGTCTGCGTTACCGCCTGGTCCACAAAGTATGGAAATACAAAATTTAAAAATTAAAAAAAAAAAAACGTTTACAAGTGTTTTTGATATAGATGTACAAAAGAATATTTGATAAGAATTTTTTTAACTTAAATAGGGATGGTAAAATAAAATTGTGGGGTCTGCGTTCGGACCTGGCCTCCATAAAATAGAAATAGGCTCAACTTTAATAAAGGCGTTTCATATCTATCTGCGTAAGTATACTTAGATAATTATGTTTCAGTTTAAAGAAATATGGTATAATTACATTATGGGGAGTTCGTTCGCGCCTGACCTCTATAGAATGGAAATATGTCACAAACTTTAACAAGTTTTTTTTTTTAATATAGATCCAAAAAATATTGTGATAAGTGTTTCCGTGTGAACAGATACGGTATAATAAATTCTGGGGTGTATCTATTTTATTTTTACTTTCATAAAATTTTGCTTTGGTTTTGATACCCCCAAATTCAACCCAACTTTACAACCCTTCCTTTTCATAACCTACCATACTTTCATAAATCAGAGTCCATTTTCTGTAGGATGTTTTTGAACCCAGTCAACGACGGGTACTTTAGTTTATATATATATATATATATATATATATATATATATATATATATATATATATATATATATATATATATATATATATTATATATATATATATACACATATATGTATATTATTTGTATATCTATATATATATTTATATATACATATATATATATAAAATTTATATATATTCATATGTATATATATATTTAGATATATTATATATATATATATATTTACACACATATACCTGTATGTATACGTACATATATATATATGTATATGTATACATACATCTATATATCTATAAAAGTGAACGTGTAGGTGTGTGTGTGTGTCTCTGTCTGTGTGTGTCTGCGTACATTTCCCAACGACATCACTCTGTCAATTTTTAGTCTACAGTCTCGAAATTTGATATACAGATTACTGAGTTTTGGGCAAATCGATTTGATCTGGGTTCTGCACGAAATTTCGCTGGCAAACGGTCAAATGTCAAGATTTGACCTTTAAGAACTCTACCAAACTCCTCCGACAATTTTGGGTCTAAACACTTGACATTTTAGATATTGGTTCGTTGGACATGGATTTAACAAAATAACTTGATTTGAGCCCCCCCCCCAAAAAAA
>NC_136513.1:27320000-27322500 GCF_053919585.1 Euprymna scolopes | reverse complement strand
ACTTTACGTGGTCCTACTCGTACGTGAGCGTATTACTAGAAAGAATTCTAACTTGAAAAATATCTAAGAAACGAATGTTAACAACATTGCCAAGGCTGCTGCGAATAAGTTGGGCTTTCTCTGCCCTGCTAGAACGCTACTTACGCCTGAAAGTATCCTGTATCTCTATAAGGTCACCATTCACCTATGCATGAAGTACTGTCACATTTGTGCTGGTACATCTGCTAGTAATCTCTAAATTCTTAACAGGGTTCAAAAGAAAGTCGGCAACCTGATAGGTCCTGAACTGTCATCTAAGCTTCAGCCTCTGTTCCATCGACGAAATCTTGCATCCCTCTGCCTGTTCTACAATTACTTTAATGGCGAATGCTGTGACGAACTACAAGTACTCGTACCCCGTCGATCTGAATACCCCTGACAAATCCCGCAAGCAGCTAAATCCCACCCCTTTACAGTAGAGATCCCTTGGTGTGAGAAAGCCTTCTACTCCACTAGTTTCTTCCCCGGAACGGCTAGACTTTGAAACTTGGTTCTGGGAGTCTGTTTTCGCAACTGTACTGACATGCAAAATTTCAAGCATAATGTGAACAGACATCTTGCTACTCATCTGCATTCATAATACCTCTGCAACGTATCTCCTCGGTAGTACCCCCCCTACTTAAAAGGGGCACTGTGCCTTGTTTGGGGTGAAAATTAAATTAAAAAACAACAACAAACAGACAAAAAAAACAGTTATCTTATACAAAATTAATGATGAAGGATAGTCGAGCACAACATTATCAGCAACTGGAAGACATCTATTGTCTATGTCAGATAAGTAGTAACGCCACGTTAAACTCTCCCCTCTACTAACATTGCTAGCATTTGTGGAAATTTGAGAGTCTCAGGGCTATCCCATCCAAAACTCCTTGTTATTGGCAAGTCCACTAATAATTAACAATCTTGTACCTTGCTGAATTAGGGCCGAAATATTGTTATAGTTCTCTGTTGAAGATCCAGGAGAGGGTGTATCGGTATTCGTTTAAATCTAGTCGTTTCTACTGCCTCATTTTGTTTTCATTTTAAATAAATCAAATTCTCAGAAATCAAGAGGCTTTCTTTTTTGTGGCTACCACTTAATCTCTATATGAGATAGATAAAACTTCGTATATATCATTAAATTTCTCCTTTAACTCTCAACTAAATGATTGTGTTAATATAGAATTGTAGAGCATTAATTTCTTCTTGCCAAGTGAAAATTAAACATGTTATAACTAGAACCATACCAATATGCTATTCTTATCATTGGCTTGACTCTCGAGTATATATCCGACGCAGTACGACACAGTTATTCAATCAAGATCCACATCGCTCTATCTAAAAACATTTAAGATATTAACTGATATATACTCGAGAGTAAAAATGTAAAGAATATTCTCTTGTCATAACCTAAATTATTACATATATTTCTTGTGGTCTGTAATTCAAGGTAATGTATGATTCAAGGACGTGAAGTACCCAACTTCGTGATACTACTTAAACTAACATCGCTTGGAGAAAGAACACCATTCCGCGTATAAACAATTATGTGCTAGCCATATAGAGGAGATCTTATTTAGACGTCGGTCATTATATGATTGTTACTATTTAGTTAGTGTTTCATTCTAGGGGAAACTATCTACATGTATGGTGTTCCTGACAACCCATTGATAAGGAGACTTTACACACTCTAGGGCAATCTAGTATATATTCCAGTTCTCATCTACCATTCTGTCTATTAGTTGTTGTTTTTTTCATTCTCATCAGTTTCTTCAAGCTGGAGATGAAGCATCCTAACGGATGCCAAACATTCACCCGCTTAGTCAGATATTCCAACCTAAAGATCTTTTTTTAAGATTCTAATCAAATCCTGTAAGCGCGATTGTTTGAATCTCACTTGCACTTGGACAACTGGTATATTAGCAACAAAGTTTCTCTTTTGCGTTCAGTATTTTTACGATTACTGGAATGGTAGAGATCTCCTTAAGATTCAAGTTTCTTTCTTTATATTTTTATTTACTTGCTTCCCCACGAAGGCAGAGTTAGACACAAGATCGGCTTCTAATGGAGGGGTGGCAGGCCCTCAGAAAGGGGCACTCTGGATAGTAATAAAAATATGAAATATATCAGTCATGATGGGTTTCTCCTCCATTAACCGACACCAAAAATGTGCAGTGCGGCATCAAAATAGACACTACACTTTAATCTTGACCCGACGGCTAAGAAAGGGAAAGGCTAAACTTTGTTTTCTTTTTATTTTCAGTTTCTTTCTATGTCAAACAAAGTACCGTGGTATTTCCTTATCTTTTCGCTGTCACCTCTGTTTAATCCAGCGTTGCTTCTACGTCTGAGTAATATACGCTTGTTCTCGGACAATCACTGCTACTTTTTCGTATGGATCCGTGAAACCTTGTGCGTCTGTGCCGTGATGCATATGTATTCTAGTACGTTCAACGAATATTAATGGATGAGGAAGAAAACG
>NC_136513.1:27300000-27312500 GCF_053919585.1 Euprymna scolopes | reverse complement strand
AATAAATAACAAAGGAACTACAACCATAATTGCAAAAAACCCTTGTTCAAAATTATTGGCACGATTTATTTAATAATCAATTGTATAGCCTTTGGCCTTGATTACCTTCCTCAGTCGCGTTTCATAGTTTACAACCAAGTTGTTGCACTCTTCAGTAGTAATTTTAGCCCACTCTTCCTGACAATAATCCTCCAATTGAATAAGATTGTTAGGCTTCCTTTGCCTTACCCTCAATTTTAATGTTCTCCATAAATTTTCAATTGGATTAAGGTCTGGGCTTTGTGATGCCCACTCCAAAACATTAATATGATTGCCCTCAAGCCATTTCTTAGTCAGTTTAGCCGAATGCTTTGGGTCATTATCTTGCATGAACCACCAACGACGACCAGGTGAGATTAATATATATATATATATATATGTATATATACACGCACTCACATATATAAAGATATACACATATATATACTCATATATATATATATATATATATATATATATATATATATATATATATATATATACATATATTATATATACATGCATTATTACTTAATGGTGAAGAAATATTCTATTGAACTTCATTCTCTAAGCGTACAATGCACATCAATATTAGATCTGAATTTATTTTAAACATTCGTGCTGTAGATATTAAACCTAACATTATTTTGTTTAAAAACATAAAGTAAAAAATGAAAATGGAAAGTAACTGAGACATGTTGTAGTTTTATAAACAATTTTAAGTGAAAAAAAATACTTGCGCTGAGATAGAATCCAAAGCCTGGAGTCATTGCGCCAGGTGCGATATCTATGAGACTAGCTTTACATGATCTTTAAATTTGTGAATATTACATGACATATTTAAGGTGTCATAATTAGCAAAAATTCGATGACCTCCCCCCCGTATCAAATTTTCTAATTATTACCTTTTCGCAATCATTTCTTTACGGATGAACATTGATAAAAAATGTTCAAATACATGATTATAGCAAATTTCAAGTCTGTAGTTTTTAAAGTTGTTTAATATATATGGTCAGCTGTGACCTTACATACACACGCTGGCATGAAATGACAGTATTCCTATTTAAATATGAAGAAATTACCATATTTCGCAGGAATAATAATATAAAATATAAATCACATTTAAAAATAAATACGTATATATAAAGTATAATAAAACAGTCAATAATCTAATATATCAGAATATAAACTACATTATATAAAATTATATATATATATATATATAGTACATAATAATAATATAAAACGTTTAATATTAAAGTACAGTACATTAGTGTTAGAACATAGGTAAACCTATTTTAATTGTCTCTTGATAGATTTAAAAATACAACAGTGTAGTTTTTTCCAAAGCTAGAGAAGTTTCTAAAAGTCGGTGTGTTCCATTTTTGTTCATTCTAGAGGTTTCACTGCACATGAGTCTAAATAAATGCTTATAGCGTCATAAGTTTTTTAGTTATTAAATTAGGTCTGAGAAGGAACGCTAAGTTCGGGGCGACCTCTCAACTATGTGTGACTCCGGGCAATTTCTGGGATAAAATCCTGTCGTCAGGAATTTCCTGAAAAAAAATTATTTTAAAATCCCTTGTAAATTAAGCAGACACTTTGTAAATACAGGGTTACCCAGAAAAAACAAAACAAAAGCTCAATGGAGGTCATCTAGAATATATGCTGTAGAACGGAGAAAAAATGTAAAATATTCTAGTGTTTTGATGTGATGTTTTGAATATAATAAACTAGTTATGACCAAAGTTTCATTTCATTCGGACAAAACAATAAGAAGCAGGGCCTACTTAGAGTTGGGGCCCGTTTTTTAAGGGGCATCCTTTATTGATTGTTTCATCTTATATTCTTACCAAAGTAAAAATATATTATATTTTCCCAAACTCAATTATTATTCCGAGACAAAAAACTATTAACAATGCACCTGAGTTGCCTTCCTTATATATGTTTTTATAAATACTTGTTTCCATTTGTTTATCAATTCAATAATTTTCCTTTTTCAAGCTTTAACTGTTTTTTTTAACAATTTCTTTCAATATATTTTGTGTGTCTTTCCCCTGATATTTATCTTTCACCTAATTGCATATTCTCACATTTATAAATATTTAAATAGTATAATGAATAAATTATAGAAATATATAGATATAATTTGGATTATCCCCTCTCTCTCTCACCCTCTCTCCCTCTCTCTCAATGTGGGTAATTTTGTTCAAAAGACATAATCTGAAATTAATGAAGCGATCATAAATAATTATAGATGATATATTCTAAGCAATAATGAGCAACATGAGTATACGATGCTTCTATATGTTTTTAATAATAATAATTGCCGTGTTTCGGTGAATGCCATTCTTAATTAGGTGGTTCATCGGTTTATAGTAAGTATAGTAAATAATGTGTGGTTTATCAGGACTACGTTTAACTTTTAAACTCTCATTGCTATTTGTTGATTAATTAGTTAAGCTATTAAAGGTGGGAAGTAGTGTAGTGTTACTACTATGAGAGGATTCGCTAA
Source organism: Euprymna scolopes (assembly GCF_053919585.1). Taxonomy (NCBI): domain Eukaryota; kingdom Metazoa; phylum Mollusca; class Cephalopoda; order Sepiida; family Sepiolidae; genus Euprymna; species Euprymna scolopes. Next base: position 27,309,967 of record NC_136513.1, on the reverse strand, counting down.
TCGTATTTTTTAGAACTTATTTAAAGCGTAGCCCCCCCCCCAAATGTTTGATTCTACTTTTACATCAATGATACAAATCTACCTGTCTATTTAAATATGTGTATGTATGTGTTCATGTATGTATGTATGTATGTATGCATGTATGTATGTATGCCTGAAACTTCCAGAAAGGCGCCGGATTTTCACGAATTTTGTGCAGTAATTATTTCACCCTTAACTGGACACATTTGTACAGAGAGGGGTCGTTTATTTCGCCGATATTTTCAAAATTTACTCCGTCTTTATTGCTTGCCTAGCCTTAATTTACACCTTCGGCAGTTCTGGTTTGTTGATGGACGCAACTGCAAGGATGTCACTTATTTCACATTGTTTTTTTCCCCTTTGCAGTACGGGTTCAGGTCTGCCTGCCTACTACCACATTTTGTTTTTGATTTTGCTCCAAACTCATCGCCAAAACCCCGGACAACGCCGGGGCCCAAGCTAGTTTAATAATAAATCACGGCCCTGAAAACTATTAATCTCACGTTTCTCCGTTAAACATAAGAAACAGAATTAAGTCAATGAACTACATGTTGTAGCCTTCATTAGTATTTTCCATTCAACTAAAGCTGTTTTGTGTGTCTCCATTAGCCGAACGAGGCGTCGCAGTATATGCTTTATTATTCATTGACAAAAATACAATCTGGTTGAAAAGGTAGTTGACGTGCTGCCTATGTAAAATTATTGTGTTTCTTGGTTATCTATGGTGCATAGATGAATATGTGAAGCAATTATTGCTTGGTTGGCATTTCGCAGCTGCATATTTTTCTCGTATCACTATTATGATTGTCCGTAGTTGGACGATTTAAATATGTATGAATATAGATTTGTATACCTGTTTGATAATCTGAGTATATACATATATGTATGTATCTCTCTCTCTCTCTCTCTCTATATATATATATATATATATATACATACATATATATATGTATATATATTTATATATATATATGTGTGTGTGTATGTACATATATGTAAAAGGGTACGATATATGCAAATGTGGGCATCTATATAGACCGTTTAAAAATATTTCGCTGGTGCATGTTTATTTTACCTGATAGCGGTTCTCCTTCTTCCGCCCAAACGCAGTTCGTAGCCAGCAATTTCTTCTTTTTAGACGTCCATTCTCTCCAAAAAAACATTTCCTCCTCTCCCAAGCACGTGGTGAATTTTCCGCTTATTTTCCATTCTTAATTTGCAAATGCGCATTTTCTGCTACTGGTCCTGCTAATCAACTCAAAAGCTAGCCATGCATCGCTTCCGGCTACATGTACCCTCACTCGCTGATGTACACTACGTTACAGTAGTTCTATTACTATAAATCGAAAATCCTTTTCTTTCGCACAGAGCATTGCGGACGCTGAAAGCGTACACAACGGAGGACAGATCGAAAATAGTAGAAATAATTGTAGATTTGGTTCCAATAATAATTATTTCTAATCTATATTTTTTATAAAATTAAAAATAAGTTAACTCGCTCTAAGTTTTTATATGCTTAAAAATAAACCATGGCTCACGTATGTAAGATAATGCTATTAATATATTATTAAATATATCAAAACCATTTTTATGTTACAATTTTAAGAATTTTGAAAAATAAATATCTTAAACACATATGTATGGGTTCGTATGCCCGCTTCAAAACTTTTCTCATTCGCATTGTACACGCAGCAACGTGACATTATAAAGAACGATCTCTCGGACGAATAATATGTAAGAATTAGAAAAGGGTGTACATTATTTCGTATCGAAACAACGTTTTGTTTGAAGGATCGGAAGATAAAACCTGACTTCCGATGCGATTTGCAAACTACGCATGGGCAACTCGTTGACACATTCTTCTGCTTAATACCTAAATTTGCGCGTTGCAGCAGCTGCGTAATCGTGGGCACATTGGTGAAAGCATTCGTTTACTAACTTCAATGTTGCGAGTTCGTGTCCAGCACGCGTGTTTTTTTTTTTTTTTTTTTTTTTTGGCTTACAAAATTTTAATTTTGATGTCGCTTTTGTCGGATTAAACCCGAATTTTTTGTTGTTGTTTTTTAAACCGACCCCCCCCTCTATTCCCACACCGTTATTTTGTCTTCCCCGCCTCCACAATTTTATCTTTAGACCGGACAACGCCACCTTTTTCCCCGTTTTCACATTTGTTTTACGACAGGGCAACGCCAGACGCCCTCTTCTAGTATATATATATATATATATATATATATATATAAATATATATATATATATATGTATATATATATATATGTATATATATATATATTTGTGACAAACATATATTTAAATATGAACTCCCCTTTTCCTAAAATTATAGTTACATATATAACGCGAATATTTATACATATTACTAATGTTTAATTAAAGCTATACTATTCTATGTTTATAGTTTATCTTACTTTTTCATATATTTGTAGATATTTAAAAATAGTTCATCGAAACATGTCAATCTATTCATGGATAACACCTTCAACTTTACAGGAAAAGTATTACACATTTCTACATTACAACGCGAGTCTCATAATCTAGGAAAAATCCATCCGGATGTAAAATGTATTTGTTACTATTAGGTACGATCTTACAACTGCAATCATATTGTAAATACATTAACTGTATTCATGTTGTACGATATACTATGTTTATTGTTCTTCTATTCATATATTTTAAATCCAGTAACTTTGTACATATGAAATCTTGAAACATATTTTATCCGGTAGTTTTTAGCGTTCATTAACTCATGCGTAATGTAGTAACATGCGGCATCGTCTTTTGCAGGCTTCGGATATTGACCTTTGTATGACTTGCACATGCTCAGAGGTTAAAGTTGATCATATGACCTTTACAGCTATCTTGTAATTGAAAAAAAAACGCATCAATATCAAACCGCTACTTGGGATTGAATGCTTGAGTGCATGTCGTGTTGATGCAGATAAAGAAAATGAAAATCGAAAACGTATATACTTTTTTGTTTTACTTATGTTCACCGCAAATGAGGCGTATCGCCACTTAGAAAGTTAGGGGCTACGATTTAGAACTAGGCCTAGGAAAGATTTACAAGATGTCGATTTACATAACGTTTACACTTCTGTGTATCAATAGAGTCTGGGAAGCGGGTAGCAGGAAAGGAATTCCAAAGTCTAGCTGTTGGAGGAAAGACACTATTAAAGTACAAAACTTTTTAGTATTCAGGGACGTCAACTAAGAAGGGACGTGATTTTGTTGCTAAGCCGGTTTGTCGGGGAAATATACGTCGAGTGGATACAAGTGCAACAGAGTAGAGCGCATTCCATTAAATACTTCTTGAACAGCCACAAGGGTTGGAGCTTAGGTGACAAAGTGGGGCGTATTTGATCTGAGACTCTTTTTTTGTATCCTATCTAAAGGAAGAGAGGAATAGCAGATGCACAATCCAAGATTCGGCAAAATATCCATGCATGGACGAATGGTTGCTATGTAGAAGTACATGTTACACTCAGGCGTTAATAGTTATCTAGTATAATAAAGAGAACACCTTCTTGCAGCAGCCTTCGCATTGTCCTCAATGAATTTGTTCCACTTCATAATTCCTGAGAATGTTAAGCCAAGGAGTTTGAAGGAAGACTTTCCAGGTAGGGTTCTTATTTGTCATGGATATCACTGATTAGAGAGGTTTCTTTTAATTATTGCATGAGAACACCTTAGTCTTAGTAGCTTGAAATGTTACCGTCTTTTTACGTCCCCATTTCAGTACATCTGGGGTCATTTTCTTACGATTCTGCAATTTTCTTAAAGCTATGTATAACCCTCGCGCATGTAATAGGCCGTTGTATCATCAGCAAATATAGTTATCTCGGACACAATATTATCAGGGAGGTCGGTACTGAATATCTTATAATAGTGCTCCAACGCTCGACCCCTGAGTAACTCTCGTATTAATGTAATGCTGTTTGAATTTACATCCATCATGACAAACTTGATGATCCTATTTTCTAATGTTCCTCCAGTTATATCGTACGATTTAATTTTCCAGTACGTATCTATATATCTATGTGTTCTTGTATTAAGTTTTTAAAAATGTTTTTGTTAATATTAACGCTTCAGTACATATCGATACCATTCGTGGTTAAGGAGTCGGGTGATTGTTTAGTTCGATAAAAGAAAAGTAATATGAAAAGGTCGTGAATCATAATTAATTTATAGAATGATTCGATAGAGATTTGCTGACAAGTCGACTTAAAATCGAACACATTTTAGCCTGCCAGAAAACATTCCAGCAAAAACGTATTCCCCAATGTTTTGAACTTGGAAGGAAAAAGGAATTCCGTCTGATTTTGCGTACAGAGGAAAATGCTAAAAATTAGGATAATACCAAAAGTTTTTTACTGAAAAGTTGTTACGGGTTGACCGGACTTTGTAATCGAGTACATCTCATGAAAATATAGATCAGATGGGAACGGATTGCTATCTCTCAAATTTACGAATCTAATTCTGAATATACAGATAACTTAGTCCTTACATGTCCACATTCGGAGCGGAGATGTTGTATGGTGACAGTCACAAGGGGACGAATACAGAGAAAATATGTGGCTCATTCTGTTTATTGTTCAGTAATACAACATACGTTTATTTACAGGTACTTTCCAGAATAATTTTCCCCTTGTTCAAAAGTTTTCTACTTATTCACTGTGTTTAACAAGAGTCTGTCATGTCGGATACGTGATGCTCTGTCTTTGCCTTGCAATGTTTAGGACGGGTCTTGCCTTTCACTATCGGGAACCGTGTGTAACACGCTTCTCTCTGTCCTCTCGTGATAGTTTTTCTTTTCTACTTCATCGTTGTGACTTACCTTGCACATGGTTCGTTCTTTTGAGTCTTATTCTCATAACCTTTCGTCCGAGGTTACTCCCAGCCTTTGCCGCGTTAATCTTGTGGAATTCGAAATTCCTAATTTCATATGTTGTTTTTTTTTTTTATATAAAACCATTAACTAAGTAAGCGAAAGTTTATGTTGTTATATATTATAAACACAGATAAGATATTAAGTCGACGACATAGATTACAAATTTATATGTAAAATAACACAAATTTTAAATATACTATATATAGTATATACTTATATACTGGTCAGTCTAACTCAAATATTGATTTTGTAGCTATAATGCTATGAAAGGCATATGACTACTATTCCAAAGTATATATCATATATTTGCAATTAAGAAGAGCTTGGCTGTTTTAATTTGTAAATTTTATAAAAATCAACTTAACGTTCTTTAATAGGTGTTGTATTGAAATACCCCCAATAACTATCAACACTTGATAATCGAAAAAATCCGATAAAATAAGTATCAGTTTCTACCAATGTCTATACTCTGATATCGACTAATAGTATAAGTGCATTTTTGAAGTTTTATTACAGCATAAGTGAAAGGTTCCTTCGTATAAAATCAACGGTAGTTTATTTGAGAATATAGAGGAGCATTCGAAATGAGGGTTTTTGCTTAAAGCACAGTTGAGCAGTAATACTACAATTCTCTATTTTAAAATTCAATTGCAGTGCATTTATCCATGCTTTTATCTCTATATCTACTTATATATAAAACGCAAATTGCCTGTGTGTGCACGGAAGACCGTCTCATGGTGAATATGAATCGGCTGCGCTGATTGTTTAAGAAATATTACACACATTGCGTTATTTGCCTCAGAGTGTTCTTATAGGGACAACTCTCAGACAACCCAAAAAATTCGATAAAACAAAAAAACATTTTGATTTCGACAAAATGTACCACTGATACGACCTAATATCACAAATACATTTGAGGCGTTTTATATCTGTGGAAGCAGAAATGCCCTGCCGATAAAATACAAGAGAATGTTTTTTTTTTTTATATAAAAGAAAAGGGCTTTAGAAATGATTGTTCCTGTTTGGAGCCCTATTGACCCACAATATTTAACTTTAATTTAAGCTATACTATAAAGATAATTTTATCGAATCAACCATAGATTATCTACAGTCCAGGTATACTACAATGAATTGTGAACTAAATTACAGCAGGCAAACATAAAAAAGCCTGACTCCCATTGTAACCTGGTGTGTTCCCGAGGAGAGCAGGCATTCAATTAATTTGATGTAAAATGAGCAATAGCACCGATTTTGATGGCAAGAAAAGTATTTAATGTGTGAAACATTCATTGTTCCTAAATCTATCTTTGTCATTGCAAGTTCTCGCTACTTGTACGTATGCAAACACAAATATACTCTCTCTCTCTATATATATATATATATATATATACATATATATGTATGAATATATATATATATATATATATATGTATATACACGCGCACCCAATCTTAGCACCTTAAAGAAAATTTGACGCAAGCGAGAACAACGCAGGTGGCTATGCATGCCGGCGCACATATGCACATATATTTGCCCGCCAGGGCGGGCATGTATGTGTACCTGTGACCGTTTTTTTAAGTATATATGTGTGTACGTGCGCATGTGTGTACCCGTGGCCACGACCGCTCGCTGACCCTCTCCAAACAATTAAAAAAAAAATAAAAATAAATAAACCGAATCATAGCCCTACGCCTCCAAACATAAGCGAACACCCAACAGCTCAAGACATACTTACCAAGAAATCACCTCACCAACCAGACGCTAAAAACTTTAACACTAAGACTTGAATTTTAAAGTGACCCGCTCCTCCCACCCCCACATATTCCCCTTTCTCTCATGTATCCCTATGCCCTCAGCCACACCAGAAATGAACCTTCCAGAACATACCCCACAAGTTCCTTAAACCCCCAAACTAAAACATTATCGACATACCAAACGCCCTCCACCTTCTCTCCTTGTTCCTTTCCTCTCTTCCTCTTCCAACCTCCTCGCAACCCCCCCTGACCTCATTCACTCTTCCGCTCTTTCATCCCAGAATAGCGAAAATTTCTGTAAAAGTCCGAGGACGCTACCGACGGCCAAAAAACGGCCCTGTAGCCGAAACAATAATGTAACTTAACAGAAAGATACGGTAATTAAAAAATCATATATATATATATATATATATATATATATATATATATATATATATATATGTGTGAACAAACACACATACATTTCATTAAACAAATAGATGTTTTTGTCTGTTAATTCAATTTTTTATCCTTTTAAAAATATATAAATTATTCAAAACCAGTTAGATTAATCTATCACTGATGATGAATTCAGACAGATAGGAAAGTACACGGATTTACGACAAGTATAGCGATAACAAAATCAATATTATTTAATTATTTATGCTTAAGAGAAAATTGCTTCTCATATATATATATATATATATATATATATATATATATAGTCTTTGAAGTTTTTTAACCTTTCAAACTATACGAAAAATATTTGTTATCATTCGTTAGAAAACAATCTAGACAGTATGTAATTTAATCACCTGCAATTACTACATCAACTCGCTCTCGAATTTACTATAATCCCAAAAATTTATTTTTCTAGGGATCCTCAGTTGTTTACCATGAAACCCTGTTTCGGGGATTTAAAAACAAAACATTATATTACATCATGGCTCCCCAGCAGTATTGATCAAACACTACTACCCTTAATCTTAGGAAGAAGCCATGTTACAAACATTTGATCCAATATATATATATATATATATATATATATATATATATATATATATATATATATATATATATAATAGAAATATCTTATTGAAAATGTCTTCAAATTTTCCAAAAATCATTATAAATTTGTAAGGGAGATGTATGAAATTTTACTTATCCGCCAGCAAGTACAAATAAAAAAGTAATAACTTATTCCGCATATGAAAATAATGAAATATGCAATACTTCTCCTCAGAGGGAATAGATTTCTAAAATATCTAATACATTTTGCAATTAATGCATTAAAATAAAATTACCAAGATGAAAATTATCACAATTTCATCAAAAAGGATATTAAACTGGTATTGTCTGTTTATAGGGATTTGCAGAGATAAGGAAAGCAGGAAACAGTGTGGAAAAATGATATGGTAAGAATCAAATGAATAAACGGTAAAATATTGATGCCTATGTTAAAGTAAAACTTTTAGAAAAATAAAAATAAAGATCAGGTCATTGAAAAATGAAGTTAAAGTTTTAATTTTTTTATATATAACTGATAAGGCGAATGGAAGTGTAAAATTGAAGATTAAAAAGATAATAATAAAATTTTGAAACTGAAATGTTTTTGTAAGAAAAAGATTTAAAAAATTAAAGTGAGAGAGAAGAGATCGAGGAGACGAAAAAATATGAGAAAGCCGAAAAAAGAGGGAAGAAAGAAAAATATAGTTGAAAGAACAGGGGTAAGAGAATGGAAGGAGCAGATACACACACATTTCTATATATCTCTTTTTAGAACAAATAAATATAGGTCCGTTAAGGTCAATTTGACCCAAAACAAGAATATAAGTGAGTGAAGTAATTTAGATTTATTTAATTTACATTTGGAAAGAATTTAAAATGAGTGGGAGATTTACTGAAAATGAGTATTAGTTTAATAATTTAATGTATAATTATAATTAACCGCATAGACATATATACAGATACAAATGCATAAATGGTAAGGTACACGTATATAAAATAAAAAAATATAAAAACAATGTAAACAAATGTAGGATAAGAAGTGCGACAAAAAAGACAAGTTACTAACAAACAATAGAAACACACGCAGAGGAAATTATAGACATACATATGTTCATATATCCATATATACATGCTAATAAATACACATGTACATACGTACACACACACATGCATAAACAGCATACAGTCACCCATTAAGCATAAACATGCCTACACACATATACACAGCCATGGCTAGTATACAGCAGCTACTCTAGTCGCAAAGAATCATAACGAGGAATAAAATAACTTTTATATATTAAATGCATTTATAGTCTAAGTTTTAAATCGTAAGTAGTTTCAAATAGGTCATATTATTTTTTTTCTGTTTACATTGGGAAATAAGTTCGCGTTTCGAATTGATTATGTTGATGTTTTGGAGTAAGACATAATACTAATACCTTCAGATATACAACAGTAGCCAGACTTAAAACGATAGCGTCTATAACTTTTACTTTATAAAGAATTGCTCCATTTATAGAGAAAAAGTTTTTTTAGATTTTTTTTTTTTTTGTTGAAGTGGTAAGGGAGATCCCTGGCTATTATCAGTGGTGTCATTACGTAGGAAGAAATGCGCTTAAATATCCTAACCTTTATTATTGGTGAACTGTCACTAATATATGTGTATATCTTACCTGGCGTTCGCGTAGTGTTCATGGTATGTGGATTTGTGTAAGAAGTTTGGGGTGGGATTCGGTTTAATTCAAGGTTGGTATAATTAGCAATAGTAGATTCTGGAATATTATATATTTTCAGTTAGGTTATGGGTAATTTAAGATGTTCGAGGGCTGATAAAGGAATTATTAGGGTTATACTGTATGTTTTCGTTACACCCTGAATTTAAAGGCGTTATTAAAGCAAATTAAATTTAGTCTTGTTGGTCCTCTCCCTATAGGCGTGCCAGCAAACTGATATCTCTCTATTTATCTCTCTTTATTTCTCTCTCTCTCTCTCTCTCTCTGTATATATATATATACATACATATATACACACACACACACACACACACACACATATATATATATATATATATATATATATATATATATATATATATATATATATATATATATATATATATATGCTGGCAAATCTACCGGAAAGCCAACCGAAGGATAAAAACTGAGGATGGCCTGCAGGACAGTATGTATATACAAATATAGGAAACTATTACCATTTTATTGCTTCGATAATATAGATTCTCTTTAACCAATTTTCATACATTTTAGAAACAAGAATAGATATATAATCGTCGAAAATTTGC
>NC_136513.1:27262500-27292500 GCF_053919585.1 Euprymna scolopes | reverse complement strand
TAAAGCAAGGAGACACTCCTGAGCCGACATTTTTCTAACTATTTTGCGGTTCTGTTGAGGTATGAATACTTAAGTTATGGCGTAGGTGTGCTATTACACTTAGAAACATCTGGGAAGGATTTTTACCTTCGGTGATTCAATGAAAACTCCAATGTCTTTCAAGATCTGATCAGGGAACTTCTTTCTGCAGAGTATAAAGACTGTCTCGCCCACACTAAGTATGACATGGAGGTGATTATGACGACTTTTCACGGACCTCTAAATAATTCCGGCTCAAAATCATCTTGGAGATAACTAACGATATGTTAACGCCTCGCCCCTGAAGAGGAGTTCATTGAGCCGAACATCTTGGTTAATTGTACTAGGCTTGAAGTGGTGAATGTCTGTGTAAACCTTGGACATTTATTATCAAGGGATAGCTCATTGGATGCCGAGATATACTCCCGTATCCGTTTTGTGAAACTAGAAAAGAGGGCGTGGAGAGATCGAGTTCTCGCTAATAACTCCTTGATATTTTGTAAAATACTCGTTTCCTCGATTTTCAAACGTTATTTCGGTAGCCAGCACCCAAAAAACCCTAGAGTAGTTGTAATTTAAAAGATACTGCACCTTTACCAATTATCAATGATAGTCATTTGTTTTTCTAATACTGTATAGGAATTACAAAATATATGATATTGCATCCAGGGCGATGACATTGATGGGAAGAAGACTAAAACTTGCTGTTATAGTTTTAAATGATCTGAGATAACAGCAAGAGGAAAATAAATTCTAAATAGTTTTAATGTATCCCCCTCCTTCGTTTTCATACATAAATTGAATTGGACAATGAAGAAGGATTATATGATATGATTTCCAAAAGAGAAGATATATAACATTTGATAAACATATTTGGAATCAAGTACTCGATTGCTGTTATCTCAGATCATATGCAAGATAAGTAGCAAGGTTTAATCTCCCCTTCACCAGGCCAGAGGTTTGGGGAATATATATATATATATATATATATATATATATATATATATATATATATATAACATTTTATGTGTATATAATATATACATACATATGCATATATATATATATATATATTAATATTAATAAATACACATATATAAATAATAATATATATATACATATATATATATACATATATATATATATATATATATATATATATATATATATATATATATACATATTCTGGAAGTGAATCTCTTTATCCCAATATATATATACATACATATATATATATATATATATATATGTATATATATATATTCATATATAGACACACACACATATATATACATATATATATATATATATATATATATATATATATATATATATATATAAGTCTGAGGAGTCCTACAGTGGATGAAACGCCGAATATTCAGTGTAGCTTAATCGCCATATATATTTTATAAATTACTATATATATATATATATATATATATATATATATATACACATACATATATATATAGTAATTTATAAAATATATATGGCAGTCATAGTCATATATATATATATATATACATATATATATATATATATATATATATATATATATATATATATATATATATATATATATATATACATATATACATATACTAGCAGTTAAGCCCGGCTTTGCTCGGGCACTATGTACTGTTTATAACTTGCTGTACGTATGAATACACTTCATGTAAGATTTAAAATATTTAGTCTAAAAATAGGTTGAGTAAATTCGTAGAGACCGCAGAGGTGATATATTGTAACGTAGGCCCTAATTTGACCACTTCACATTTATTATTTTGGTCTTAAATCAAAATTAAAAAAAGGTTTTACCCATGTCCAAGTTACCTACATGTAGAATTTCAAGTGTTTAGACCCAAAATTGGCGGAGAAATTTGGGAAAATCTCTAAAGGTCAAGTCTTTTAACTTGCAATGAATACCAATTATGTATAAATTTCAAATGTTTAGACCCAAAATTGGCTGAGTAGTTTGCTAGACACCGCAACGGTCACATATTTTGCGCTTTGACACCTTGGGAGCCCTAATTTTCGACCAAACCGATTAAATAGCTTGCCCTATCTCTGGATACCGTATATTTTAAATTTCAAATGTGTTAGGTCAGAAATTTTCTGAGTAATTTGCTAGAAACAGCGTAGATGTATATTTTTAAATTCGACCAAAATTTTGGCCACCTAACATCTATTGTTTGGGGCTTAAATACAAATTAAAATGTTCGATCCCTGTTCAAGTTACCTACATATAAAATTCAAGTGTTAATACCGAAAATTGATGGAGAAGATTGCTCGAGTTTTCAAAAGTCGAATCGTTGGAATTTTACAACTTGACAGCCAAATTTCTCGCCGAAAGCTTATTAAGAAGATTTTCCGAAATCTCAATACCCCTATGTCAAATCCCAAGTCTTCAGACTGATTATTGAAAGAGTGAGGTGGTAATGAATTTACACGGACACACGAACACAAACATACAGACACTTCAATTTTATAGATATATAGAAAAGTATATATACATAAGCTTACACATATATATATACATATAAGTAAATTGTGTATATATTCATATATATATATATATATGAATATATATATACAAAATTTACATAGATATATATATATATACGCATAAGCCTGTATACACACATATATATATATATATATATATATATATATATATATATATATATATATATATATATATATATACGCATAGGCCTGAAGAATCCTAGAATGGATGAAACTCAGAATATTCAGCTTAATCGCCATATATATTTTATAACTTACTATATATATATATATATATATATATATATATATATATATATATATATACACACATATATACATATATATATGAGTGTGTGTGTAAAACTATATATATTTATATATGTATATATATATATATATATATATATATATATATGTATATATATATATATATATATATATATATATATATATTCGTATGGCAACTTATGTGTTCCTTTTTTCTATTCACGCACTTCAAGCTATTTCCCTCTTTTTATGCGAACACAAACATTAATATATTTAAATGCAAATATCTTTTAGATTTTTTGGATCCATCATAATTTTCCCGTGCCTACCTAAACATGTTTTCCTTTCTTTGTAAGTACTCTAAATTTTAATGCATTAAAAATAAAACAACATATATATCCAATTTTAAGTCAAGGCAGATGTTAAGACATATTTTCATGCAGTTATTTTTCTCATGAGAAATACATTTATTGAAAAGTTTTTAAAAACTTTCATGACAAAATATAAATAATTTTATTTCATATAATATGTATGTGAGGGTTCCTAAAATCTATGATATATCTATATATATATATATATATATATATATATATATATATATATATTGCTATTTTTATATATTAATTTATATCGATATATATATGTATATATTCATATGTAGAGGTGTATATATGCATATATATGTGAGTATAAATATATATATATATGTATACATATATATATATACGTATACACACACACATATATATATATATATATATATGTATGCACACACAGATATTTGTGTATGCAAATATATTCATTACAATCCTCGAACTAATTCTCATATACATCACGATATATACTTATATATTTATACACAGTTTTATTTATGCTGTTTTTTATATATGTGTCGATATCCTATCTAATTATAAGTAAACATGCATATAAGTAAATCCATATATGTATATATATATATATATATATATATATATATATATATATATATATTCGTACTTGTTTATATACATGGAGTAAACATTTTTAAATCTTAATCGAAACAAATTAAATAAACCAACACAATTTTATATTATTGGCTATAGCTGTATGTGTCTACATTTATTTCACACTTTCTCTCGCTCTTTCTCTCGCTCTTTCTCTCGCTCTTTCTCTCTTCGGCGGTCAGTAGAGATTTAATCCTACATTGATGATAGCACAAACATAAAATACAAGAGTTTGTATTATGAAAAAATAATCATTAATTAATTTAATTATCTAATCCTTTAAGAACTTAATGATTAGCCTGATCTGTGAAAGTATACGTTAGGTGTATTTAATTAGCGTTTATAAATACGTTCACGACTTCCGATTGCGTAACGCCTGCATGCAAATGCAGATGTTATTAGAGGTTAACCTGTGTGCACGGCGTTGCCCGGTGTTTTGATATGCGTGTTGAGGCAGATTTGAACCCGTGACTCGAAGGTGAAAAAGGAGGTGGAGGTGTGCGTAAGGATGTTTCTTGAGCAAAAAGAAAAAAAATTGCAAGCGCAAAATAAAAGAGCAGGAGTAGTAAGCAGGTTCTGACCCATAATTCGCCAGGAGAAAAAAAAATGAAAAAATAAAAAGGTCCTATGTGTGCGCCTACCGCGGTTGCGACGCCACGGGTGGTCGCAATAACGCCTTTTATTCGACGTCGTTGACGCAAGCTTTGAATGACTTGCAAAAGTGTACTGCGAAAAAGCGACCTCCTCATAGAAAACTGCCCCGTTGAGGGTGAAACACTCAATGATTTTGGTAAATTCCTCGATATTGTCGTCTGATTTCGTGAATATCCGTCGCCTCTGTCGAAACGTTTAGGCATACATACATGCACACATTCATACATACATTTATTTAATGAGATTTATATAATAGACTAGAATGTTTGGAGGTGTGTGTGTTAAACAAACAAAAAAAAAAGTTGTAGTAGGCAGGCGCGAACCCGCACCACGAAGTTGGACAAAACGTGAAAAAAAAAACAAAGGGTGACGTGGTTGCTATTGCATCCATATCAAAACCGGAATAACGTAAGTTTATATTAAGGCTAGACAATCGAATAAAGGGGATGAATTTCCAAAATATCGCCGAAAAAAAAACGATCCTTCCCTGTAGAAATGTGTTCAGTTGAGGGTGAAGGAATTATTGTTTTGGGACAATTTTTCGATATTATACTGGTTCGAAAGGTCGAGCTTTAAAACCATAACAATCTAGTGGCAACCCATCACTTCTGTCTAAAGTTTAAGGCAGACCTACATGCACACATATACATGCATACATACATGCACACATATACATACATACATGCACACATATACATACATACATACATACATACAAATAAACATAAACATACATATATACCTACATACATACATTTAAACAGGGATGTGAGATTTATATTATATATTAATATTTCATTCCCCTGACTATATTTTGTCGGTCGAGATATCATGGGTTAGCAAATAAAGTTAAGGTAGCCAGGAACAGGAATTGTCATAATGCACTGATGATTGCGTGAGCATATAAAACTTCTGTTTGTAGGTATAGAAGAAAAATATTACTTAATTAGAAATATATGTATTTATATGTTCTAAATATATATTGATGCTTTCAGTTCTCTAGGAAGTATATTTTAGGTGTGCGGTAGATAACATAGGCACATAGTATAGTTTACTAAATTGTATACATTATCTATAGATGTATGTGTATTTGTATGCCGGTGCACACACACACACACACACACATATATATATATATATATATATATATATATATACATATATATATATATATATATATATACATTCCGTGTTTTCTAATAACATGTGTATAATATATATATATATATATATATATATATATATATGTATTATACACGTTATTGAAAAACACAGAATGCTTCTGGCTTACTCTCTTATTTATCTTCTCCAATCTCCGAATAGTTTTTTTGTGTGTGTGCGTGTGTGTTGATGTGTGTGTGTGTGTGTGTGTGTGTGTGTGTGTGCGTGTGTGTGTTTTCACAATTGTTTTGCTTGGATTCATAGTTAGCGCTTTCGATAGGAATATTTCCATATTCCTCAGGCATATTGTTTTGTAGAAATGTTGTGTGTATATATATATATATATATATATATATATATATATATATATATATATATATATATATAAACAAGCATTATAGCCCGGCGTTGCCCGGGTGTTTGGATGTGTCTGTTGAACAGACAAAAGAAAAAAAAATGTGGTAGTAGGAAAGCTGGCGCGACCCCGTACCGCGAAGGAGGAAAAGAACGGGGTAAAAACCTACGTTTATACTGTTACGACCACCGCCAATCCGGAAGCGACATTTTTAAATTAAGGCTCGACAATCTAAAGGATAGGATAACTTTCAAAGATATCGTCGAAAAGTACCTAGTTGAAGGGGAGATATTAAAGTTTTTAGCCAATTATTCGATATTTGTCGTATGAACGTCGACCTTAAACGATACTGATCTTGGTAACATCACTCGCCTCTATTAAAAGTGTTAAGCATACATGCAAACATAAATACATACATACATACATTTATATATTAGTAACTTAAAATTTTTGAACCAAACCGATGAAAAAGCTTGCCTTATCTCTGAATACCCTTTATGTAAAATGTAAAATATTTAGACCAGAAATTGCCTGAGTAATTTGGAAAGACTGCAGAGGTCAATTTTCTTTAAATTTTGCCCTTTTTTATTCCCCCTTAATATTTATTGTCTTGGGCTCCAATTATGTTATTAAGTTAGATCCATGTCCAAGGAACCTATATCTAAAATTCAAGTGTATAGACACAAAACTGTCGGAGGACTTTGGTAGAGTTCTCAAAGGTCACATCGTTGAACTGTGCCCCCTTAATGTTCAAATTTTTGGCTCCAACCGATCAAATCGATTTTCCTTAATCTCAGTACTATGTATATCAAATTTTGAGTCTGTAGACTTAAAATTGACAGATTTAATGCGTAGGTAAATGTATACACACAGACACACACACAGACAGACATTTTCACTTTTGCACTTTTATTTCATAATTTATATTAATCTTCTGCGATTTTTGTTGTGGTTTTAGCATACAATTCTTCGAGTATTTTTAATCCATTGACATTTGTCCCGCCCTGCAACCTAAATAATTTTGAAATAAACAAAAAAAAAATCTTATCGGAAGCTCGTCAAATAAAAAAGGGGCGAATAATACAAAAGAATTACGTGCTTTTCAATAACACTTGTCTGAATGAAAATATGCTATCTAAATACATATAATTATATTGTTTTTTTTGGGGGGGGTCTGGCAAGTCCGCAGGAAAGAAAAACAAAGCAGGTGGACTGTAGCTGGGGTGCAAGACACGAGAAATACAAATGTAAGCACATTTTGTCATATTCTTTTGCGTTTAAAAAATAGGTTCCTTTTTACCAATTGTCATAGAATATTATAATAATTTTGAAAAAGACTCCACATTTTCATCTTCTCAATATTAAATTTTACTACCAGATTTCAACTGACTTGAAATAACAGCAAGTAAAGACTTGATTTAAACTCTATCTTATATGTAATACCTCTTTTGGAAATAGGCTAATTGATTATCTTCATTATCAAATAATCTTGAAGATTACATTATGTATGAAAACAAAAATGGTAGATATAACATTGTAGTAAAATCATTACTTGTTTTTTTCTTTTAATACCATTTGAAACAATAGCAGGAAGGTTTAATCTCCTCTCTATCAAAGCCAAAGTTTTTGAGGAACTATATATATATATATATATATATATATATATATATATATATATATATATATATATATATATATATATATATATATATGCGAATTATTTCTAACAAGGGATGTGCCCATTGCGACCATCTTATATCAAAGCCGATGTCTCACAAGAAGGAATTTTACATCGCAAAAATCACACCTATCCAACGTAATAGACCCGGTCCGGTGCGGCTGAAAAAAAATTTAGCGAGACATACATACATACATACATACATACATACATACATGCATACATACATACGTTGACACACAAACTGCGGTGTGAGATTACTATAAATAACAAAACAGAGAGCTCATACCCCTTTAAGAAACCGCTACAATAGCAATAAACATACAAATGACAGAATTTCGGCGTTGTTCATATCGCTAAAAAACCAACAATAATCTCTATATTTATATAAACACACACGCCCATACATGCACACACACACACACATACACACACCCACACACACATATATATATATATATATACGTCTATATGTGCAAATAAATATACACACACGCACACATACACACGCACACACACTCATATATATGTATCTACACACACACACACACACACACACATATATATATATATATTCTTTGTGACAAAACAGTTTCACCTTAGATTCTCTGCAATTTTCTCAGAAGTAGACACTGTATCTAAATATAACTCTACGTAATAGAAAATGTTCTTATGATATAATCAGCAAAAATAAAATAAATTTATCAACAACCATTATTCAAAGGAATATGCAAATTAGGCAATAATCATGTAGTCGCCCGCATCTCCATAACCACGTACATTTAAAAGTTGTTCGAAATATCTTTAAGTATATAAGAAGATTTTAGATATCAATGTCAGAGTGCAAAAATACTCAAATTTATAAGTATATTATATTAATTGTTTGTATATAAAAAATAAATATTTTTGCCTTATTTCTATCGTAATCCTTCAACATCGCTACCATACAAAAATAGTGTGCACGTGTTTATCATATGCTTTCTTTCCCCAAAATCGGGAACTCTGGCCACGTTGTGATAATGGTAGAAATCGCCCTTAATTCTCGACCAAAAACTGAAGACCCCACTACTCAAAACAACGAGATAATACAAAAAGGCTGACTCGAAAGTCATCACGTATCTCATTAGAGATGCCACATGGGAGAATATATTTTCTCTTCCAGCTGAACAGTGCGCAAATGAAACAACTGATGTTTCAAAACTGCAATTGAAACACATGTTCCCACATGGAAATTCTATAGCAAGCCCCACTCTCCCCAATCGTTTACTTCTACTTGTGCAACTGCCATAGCTCAAATGCATCATGCGTACCGCAGATTCAACCGACATAAGTCCAGTTCAAACAGACAGAAGTATATACAAACTAGAAATGTTTGTAAGAGAGAAATAGCGACAACTAAGACAAAATACACTGAAACAGCAAGAAAACTCATTGAAGAAAATCTACAACAGTGTAGTAAATGCAAGGCACTCAACGATTCCCGCACTGTCAATCGATCAGAAGGTTGTTTGTACGTAAACGGAAAAAGGCTAACCTGTTCGACAGTTGGTTTGCCTCAAACTCCACATTGGATCCGGCACACCACTCCCTCCCTGACTTTCCTTTACGGACAGACGCCATACTAGATGGCTTGATAATCACCCCCATGGTATCATAAACAACTTAGACACTTCAAATGTATGTGGACCCGATCTCATCCCGGCTGTACTATTAAAAAATATGCTCCGCTGATGTTGCTCCCCTACTCTCCAAACTTTACAACGAATACCTTAACGAATCTTGCTTTCCTGACTGCTTGAAAACCGCTTCTGTGGTAAAAATTGTCAAGAATTCTACCGAAAGAACTGACCCATTTAATTATCGCCCCATTACCGTTCTCCCACTTTTTGCCAAAATATTTCAGTCCTTAAATAATCAAGCTCTAATCAATCACCTTACAACTGCTAAACTCCTGACCGACAATCAGTATGGATTTATGCAAACCCGTTGAACAGCAGATATTCTAACTCTAATCTCTGAACGTATGTACCGTTCACTGGAGAAAACAGGGGAAGCGAGAGCGGTAGCCCTCGATATATCTAAGGCTTTTGACAGAGTAGGACACCATGTTTTTTCTAAGGAAAATTAGAACATATGGTATCACTGGAAGAATACATAAAGTAATTAAATCCTTCTTAAGAGGAAAATCCAGGTTGTCCTCAACGGTCGTACATATAAACAATATGAGATAAATGCGGGAGTACCTCAGAGGTCTATCATCGGACATTTATTAGTCTTTATATTCAGAAATAACCTCCTTAATAAAATTGTTTCTTAGATGGGTACATTTATTGATGACACAACTCACTATAATAGGCACGGGAGGAAAACAAATGAACACATATCAAAGGAAATGGTAGAAACAGTAGAGGATGGCCTCCAATGTGTAGTGGACATGTGAGAAAAATGGAGGGTTGCATTCTATGCAAATGATATATATATATATATATCTATATATATATATATATATATATATATATATATATATTGTCATCCACATACAGTACTGTTTCGTTGTATCACAACCCATCAGTAGCCGTGTATTGAACCTACAACCGTCGCATTCTCAATCGGCAGCTCTCAACATTCGGCTAAGAATCAGTGCCGTAGATATTTCTCCTAGAATGTGTATTAAATCCACACCCTCCCGTCGCAAAGCGCTCGAACCATCAGCTTGTTTACAAACAAATTAATAGTGGGCTTCGCGTAATCGCTTTAAATACGCGTCGGGTGAAAATATATTTACAAAGTGCTCAACCCAAGGAGGGGGGGGGGCTTTAATTGTTATCCACATACAGTACTGTTTCGTTGTATCACAACTCATCAGTGCGGCTAGACAAACACCTTTCCCGAGACCATACACACACACACACACACACACACACACACACATATATATATATATATATATATATATATATATATATATATATATACATGATTTAATTTGCATTTAAAATGTGTTTTGCATTTTTCATTTCTTTTCACTATCAGGGAAGCTTTTGCACTCACCTTATTGGATGCACTAAAGACCAAATTTACAAGTTTTCATACACTAATTTTAATAGTTTCAATACATGTTAGTAACAGCAAATTTATAGCTACGCTATAATAATTACTTACCAATTTTTTTCGATTGTGAAGAACGCATTTTTTAATCACCGGGTGTATAGGAAATTTTAATATTTCTTTTGGAATATTCCGTAGAATGATATGCACTTCTTACACCCACACACACACACAGATATATATATATATATATATATATATATATATATATATATATATATATATAGAGAGAGAGAGAGAGAGAGAGAGAGAGACAGAGACAGAGGTAGATCGATTGACAGATTGATAGATAGATAGATAGATGTTAAAGTGTATAGGAAGGCAATTAGCAGTGCAAGCAACGGTTTTATTGTCATGACTTTTGAACAACTATTGTCTTATTACATATTCCTGCTCAAAACTGGAGCCAACGCACGCGTCAAAAATATACAACTCTACTTTTAAATTTCTTCTCCAGGACTTACTTCCTCTATAACAACAAAATGAAGAAGAAAAAAAACCCTACGAACTGACTAACTACCTTGATAAAGATATTTTAGCGAACTATTGGACTTACAACACCAAAAAAGGACATAAAAATAATTTTATCATTTTCCTGAAATGTACAGTTTTCAAAATTTTCAACTTTCCTTATTATTATTATTATTGTTATTATTGTTATTATTCTTCTTCTTCTTCTTCTTATTATTATTATTATTAATAATAATAACTTTATTATTATCATTATTATTATGATGATTAATATTAATTTTACTATTATTATTATTAACATTATTATAAACTTTATTATTATTATTAACTTTATTATTATTAACTTTATTATTATTATTAACTTTATTATTATTAATAAGCTTACTATTATTAACTTCATTATTATTATCATTATAATCATTAACTTTATTATTATTGTTATTAACTTTAGTACAAATCCTAATCAGTATTCAAATACGCAAAAAAACAGTATATTGCTTGTGCGTGGCCAAATATTGATAACGCTTTTTGACTTCTAAAAGACGTATAATCTTTTTTTGTTTTCTTTTTTTTATTTAATATATTTATTTAATTTTTTTAAATCATAACATAAATCATTAAATGTTAACTTACTCATTGATGTAATCTGCGGGCTAAGAATCGTTATATTGCAAGCACACATCTGTATTTAAATATATTTATGTTCAATATTTCTGAATTTGCTAAGGACATTTTTGGTTGTTTTTTTCTTTTTTTTTTTTGAAAAATGTGATTCTATCTCGAAATATTTAACTGCCAACATCCCTGTTATAACTCGGGCACCTTCGATATACATATTTCTGTTTAAAATAAAATGGTAATAAAATACTTAATTTTCTAATGTCAAATAAAAATTGCAAGCATTAGCATCGCACAGCCAGTAAAGCAAAGCTTATAAAATCAACAGAAATTCCTTGGGAGTAGAAAGGCTTGTTGAAAATAAAAGTTTATTTTTAGAGCCCAATTCAAGGATGACGTGTGCCTTTCCAATTTTGAATTTAAATCCAAGCCAATATATGTACAAAAGTAATTTTATAAAATCAACACCCAATTCTCAACAGTGCAATGTAGACTACAATCTATTTTGGACAATGTGATTTCGAAAGGCATATGAACCTACTGCCGGTTACTAAAGTTAGGTCCCCAACTAGAGCAGAAAATCAATCGAGTTGATGAATAATGCTCAATTTACTTGACATCGATAATAAATAGATGAAAGTTTGAACAATTTGTTGTTCATTATTTAATTTCGGGTAATGTCGGGTCACTATGCTTGTTTATATATATATATATATATATATATATATATATATATATATATATATATATGTGTGTATATATATATATGTATATATATATACATAAATGTGCATATATATACAACCATACACCTATATTTACGTATATATATATATATATGCATGTATATTCATATATATATATATATATATATTCATATATATATATAGATAGATAGATATATTCATATATATATAGATATATATATATATATATATATTCATATATATTTATATATAGATATATATATATTCATATATACATGCATATATATATATATATTCATATATATATTCATATATATATATATATATATACAATAATATGCATATTATATATATATATGCGTGTATGTTTGCATATATATATATATATATATATATATATATATATATATATTAATGTGTTATTTTTATATTTATAGAATGTCGTTCAACATTTGCAGAATTCCCCCAGCGCACGCATTGCATATGTCCCTGTGAGGCTTCTCGAATATATTTTTGGTCGTCAGTGCATGCAATGAGATATCTGGAGCATTACTCGATTTATTTTCATTTAATTTTTTATGCTTGCCTTGATTTTGTTTGAAATGTAGTTACATATTTTGATGATCAATATTATAGTGTTTTAAATTTCACATTGTAAAAACTTACGTACTTGCATACTATATGCCTTAAATAAAACGATATTCGTGTCACAAACACTTTTATTCTGTCCCATAAAGAACATTCCACTATTTCCCTATTATAATTCAATCCTTAATGTATGATTTTAAAACTAAGGCATTTTGTACATTAGCTTCACCTTCCACTTCGATTCCTATTAATTGCATCTGCCACTAAAATAATTTATTTTTACAACCTATATTTTTACGAGAAAAAGAATTTACACGTCGCAACATTACGGGTATGCCGAGGTGGCTCAGCTTAATACTAAATTTTAAAATGAAACCTTCAACTGGCTATAGATTCGTATTAATCTGTCTATTCATTCAAAATTATGCGTCTTTTAGAAGTCAAAAAGCTTTATCAATATTTGGCCACGCACAAGCAATATACTGTTTTTTGTTGTTTTTTTTGCGTATTTGAATACTGACTAGGCTTTGTACTAAAGTTAATAACAATAATAATAAAGTTAATGATAACACTAATAATAATGAAGTTACTAATACTAAACCTAATAATAATAAAGTTAATAATAATAATAATGATAAAGTTAATAATAATAAAGTTAATAATAGAGTTAATAATAATAGTAAAGTTAATACTAATCATCATAATTTAATAATAATAATGATAATAATAAAGTTGTTATTATTATTATTATTATTATTAATAATAATAATAATAATAATAATAATAATAAGAAGAAGAAGAAGAAGGAAAGTTGAAAATTTTGAAAACTGTAAATTTCAGGAAAATCATAAAATTATTTTTATGTCCTATTTTTGGTGTTGCAAGTCCAATAGTTCACAAAAATATCTTCATCAAGGTAGTTAGTCAGTTCATAGGGTTTTTTTTCTTCTTCATTTTGTTGTTATAGAGGAAGTAAGTCCTGGAGAAGAAATTTAAAAGTAGAGCTATATATTTTTGACGCGTGCGTTGGCTCCAGTTTTGAGCAGGAATATGTAATAAGACAATAGTTGCACACTATTTGAAGACACCTCTTTTGAATAGAAATTTTAATATTTTGAAACTACGAACTGACTAACTACCCTGATGAAACTATTTTTAGCGAAATATTGGACTTACAACACCAACAAAAGGACATAGAAATGATTTTATCATTTTACTGACTCCTAAAGTTTTCAAAATATTCAAATATATATATATATATATATTTGTGTAAACAAATCGAGCGGAGGTATTTCGGACGATATCTAAAACATCGTTAAAAACTCACTACTCGTTCAAGCAGCCGCCAATAGTGTAATGGTTAGAAGCCTTGACTGCCGTATAAACGGTCGGGTTTCAATCCTGGCTTGAGGTAGTTGCCTGTCTAGCCGCACTGATGAGCTGTGAAACAGCGAAACAGTACTGTATGTGGATGACTATAGTGCTCCTCACCTTGAGTTGAGCATATTGAGAAGTGAAAAACGAATTACCATTAGCATATAAGCGACGCTCTTTGTGTAAACAAATCGAGCGGAGGTATTTCGGACGATATCTTAAACATCGTTAAAAAACTCACTACTCGTTCAAGCAGCCGCCAATAGTGTAATGGTTAGAAGCCTTGACTGCCGTATAAACGGTCGGGTTTCAATCCTGGCTTGAGGTAGTTGTCTGTCTAGCCGCACTGATCAGCTGTGAAACAGCGAAACAGTACTGTATGTGGATGACTATATATATATATATATATATATATATATATATATATACATATATATACTTAACTTAATCGCTATGCTTTTGGGGCGTTTAAGCCGTCTACCCGGTCTGTGACTTCCGGTGTCAAAAAATTCGTCTACTTACCTATTTCATGGCCGTCCTATATTAAATCCGATACTAAAAGACATTCTGCTATTCAAAGTATACGCATGTTCAACATATTTTAATTTAACTTATTCTAACGTATTTTTCTTATGAAAAAAATGTAATATAACCCCATTGAGTTAAAACCATCTGATTTAAATATAAATATGCAATATACAACTATAATCATATTTATAACCATATTTACCGCATTTAGTTTTGCCCCTATCGATTCCATCGATGTATTTTTTTACCTCAAGAATAGTTTCTCTTTATAGCGAAGAGGACGTAAACACTAGGTAGGATTTAGTTTTCACTGTATTACCCTTCTTTTATTACGTTTTCTCCCCAAAAAAGGCGCATTGCCAATTTGTTGTAGGGGGTTACTATTACAGACATAGGCATCAAGGTAAGTTTGTAGGGAGTTTGGCAGCAATATGTCGGTTCACGTTGCACTTGAACTGCATGTCAGTACAGTTAAGGAAGCAGGGACCCGGAAGATCATTCCAAAGTCTAGCTGTTCTACTGGAGTAGAAGGCTCTCTTACATCTAGGGAGGTCTACTGTGAAGGGGTGAGATTTAGCTGCTTGTCGTGTTTGTCGGGGGTATTTACGTCGAGAGGGCAAAAGTGCTTGCAGTGCGTCACCGTTATAATACTTGTAGAACATAGGAAGGCATGCTACATTGCGTCGATGGAGAGGCTGAAGTTTAGATGACAGTTATGCACCTATCAGATTGAACCTTGTCTATGAGCGAGAGACTAGTAGCAGATGCAGTAGCCCAAATATGAAAACAATACTGCATACATGGACGAATAGTGGCCTTGTAGAGGTATAGGATTCTTTCGGGCGTTAGACCTGTCGACTATACATCCATTCCGACGTGCATATGGTTGTTTACCAGAAAACAAAACCACATTTTTTACTGTAACAGAAGTTATGACTGTTTATCATTTCGGTTTAAACATGATACTCTGTTTCTTTAAAGTTGGATATTTAGTGTAGGGTGTTATTCCTTGATTATACATACATGCATAAAACATGTACTTCTGCTGTAATTAACACATTTCTAGATCAATTGTATATTGTATATTTATTGAAAATTCGACGGTATCTTTGGAGGCAAAGTTGGAGACGAACGATGTATTGGGATTTATCTGATTTGTAGAATCCAACATGTGCCTTATGTTAGAAATTTCCTATGTCTGAGATCACTTAGCAGAAAATGGAGGTCTTACATAATACATGCCGCGATATCGCTGAAATGAACGGTTGCATATATCTATCACACTAGAAAAAGTATCTCAGTTCTTGTTCTGGTGGCACGCACTCATTTACATATGTGGATAATATTACACATAAATAGCTAGACTCGGTTAGTCAGAGTGTGTGTTAACCAGAAGCCCCCGAAGGCCGAGCCGAGAGCAGATATGTTCTCCAGCCAAGACTCTCTGACTTGACAACCATTATGTAAATATACTGTAAATATAATTTTCCTAATACAGAGAAAACTTGGTAAGGCAAGATTCTTAGCGTAAGGCAACATTTACAGCTCCTTTACAATGTCTTTACTGATGTCAAACATATGAACACGTGACTACATTCATGCGATCACAACATGACCTTTTTTAAATAAAACATCAACCGATTGTCAGTGTTCCCACAAGTATTGAGAATTGGTCCATACCAATTGTTATTGTTTATCAGCAAATGATGTACTCCATTAATTTATTTGTCCATTACAATGCCGGGTTTTACGAAGAATGCGCAAAGAAGTAACTTTCGTAACAGAGCAAAACACCTGGCGAGAAGAGACATGATAACTGATTGTCGAGAATCAAATAATCGTTACGCGAGTCGAAGAGACCTTCATCAGTGATGCAAGTGTTGATTTTCATGAATAGAATAAATATGGAGCGAAAACATTCGCAAAGATTACTTGTAAAACAGACTATATTGTCGTGAGATAAACGCCACAGAGGAGACCCTATATCCTACATTGACATCTGCAGGTGCTTATAAAATATAGAAGAGAAATAATTATATTCTGTCAACTGGCAAATGTTTCCGAGAGAATGAATACTGCAAACTCCTTCGCACGCATTTATTACACCTGAAAATAAAGATATTTTATCATATTTTGATTTCATACATCTCTTAAATCTTCCCTTTTAAGAGCATGAGAAATGCAACAACTTTACAATATTGTGAGGTCATTAATTTGATAAGTGATTATATGTTATATATATATATATATATATATATATACATGTGTGTGTTTATTAAATTAAGGTAATGTCCTGTGTATAAATATATATATATATATATATAGATATATATTTATACGAGCAAAGAGTTAATAAAACATGTTAAAAACACTTTGAAATGAGTTAAAAACATATTTAATCTGAAAAGGAAACACTATATAAGTGGATAGTCCTTAATCCGTGGGGTTTCCAAGAAATACTTTCCTTCTCATAAGAGGGTAGGAATTGCAAAAGGCGGGATCGGATTTTGCATGCAAAAGTATTTGATGAAACAACAAGTAAGTCAAATATCTTACTTGATAATAAAAAATCAAGCAGATATAATATGGTGAAGAAAAAAGGTGATTACACATGAATGGATAGTCTGATGGAAGATAAATAATCCAGTGACGGTAAATTCCAAATATATAACTTCAAGAAAGTTAAATGTATTTCCATTTGCACAAGTAAAATCAAGGACATCTCGTAATTGGAAGAAGATGGTCCATAATAATCCAAACGCAGAAATCCATGGAATAATTCACAAAAATGTGTACAGGAAAAAAAGGAAATATTCCAGTAGTATTAATAAAATAAAAATAAGATATACTTTCACTCTACTGCCTAGACATAAACATAAATAAGAAATATTAGGGAAGAAAAAGAGGGGGGAATGGTGATAGAGTTAAATATAAAAACGAGAAACAAGTGTCAAAATAACCCAGACAAGAAGTGTTAAAGGCGCGAATATATATATATATATATATATATATATATATATATATATATATATATATAGGGCAAAATAATAAAGGTCAACTGAAATGTACAGGTTATCACTTAAAAAATGTCAGCAAGAGTTGTTAGAAGACACTAAATGGAAAATAAATAAAAAAAATAATAAATAAATAGAAAATAAATTATAAATTAACAATAAATAAATAAAAAAATAAATTATAAAATAAAAAAAAAACATTATTTCAAGGGAGAGGATAGCCGGTATCTGCAACTTCAGGAAAAAGCAAGAAAAAAGTAAGTAAATGCATATAGTGCAATAGTAGTAAATATACATACAAGATATGAAAGTGTGGGTAGATTGATATATTAGATAGACAGGGAAGTTTAAAGAATGAAGCAGAAAATGCAGATAAAAAACCGGCCATGCAAAGAAGAGATAAAGAATT
The DNA here is from genome assembly GCF_053919585.1 of Euprymna scolopes. Lineage (NCBI taxonomy): Eukaryota > Metazoa > Mollusca > Cephalopoda > Sepiida > Sepiolidae > Euprymna > Euprymna scolopes. The sequence goes on along the minus strand of NC_136513.1, from coordinate 27,274,059 downwards.
AGAATAAAGGATTATTAAATTATAAAGAATTAAGAAAATGTAGAAAAACGATAAAGTTAAAAAACAAAACTTTTTATATCTATATAAAAGGTAAAAGTAATAACTATGTAATTTCAAAATTGCCATAATTAAATTTGGACTCATGTTTACAGAAAGAGATTAGTTCATTTTTAGAATGTATTATATTGTTACTTTAAGGAGAAGTAATTATAGATATAGCTTCGGTTGTGCAGAGGCGACATGACTTAGAGCCTGGAGTATAAGACGTAACTTTTTCTATGATAGGCCATTTGATTGAGAAGGGGGTATTGTTACAGTTAAGTTTTTAAATTAAAGTGGTTAGAGAAGTTCCTTGGTTATTATTAGAATTATGGTTGTTAAAAGAAGAAATGTGGTTTGATATTCTTTTCTTCATTAATGTAATTTATATATATATATATATATATATATATATATATATATATATATATATATACTAGCATGAGTACCCAGCGTTGCTTGGGTTAACATAGAGTTCCGTTTGGAACACACCTGCTACACTAATCATTTTCATCATGGGTAACATGGTACCCTAACAATAATTCCATAAATAAAAGAACGGATAAAAACATGTAAATTTAGTCGTTCCTTAAAAGCAGAAGTACCTGATACCCTCTCCACCAGGTATTTCGGCAGAATGGATACAGATAGAAGACACTATTTCCGGATATTGAGTACTATAAATACCCACCCTAAAAAAAATAATTAAAAATAAATCATTAGAACTTTTGTTTCACTAAAGATAACAGCGAATGCCCGCGTGATCGCAAAAATAAATAAATAAATAAAAATAACCAAGTAGATAGAACTCCTAAAAAAAATGAAGATCTATCAACAATTAATTTCAAAACAATTAAATTAAAATTTTCATCATTTAATGCTTCTAATGTAATCTCCCTCCAAAATAACAAAAGTGAATTTGTCATATGTTGGGGTTCATTTTGTTTATAAAAGTGTATGGTGAAAGTACAGAATGAATTATTTTATGTTTCAAATGTAATTCCCACGCCCACCAAACAAAAAAAAAACTGTATTTGTCATGTTTTGCCCCATCCATCTCGACCGCTAAATTAAAAAAAAAAATGCTAGAGATGATATATCTCGTTCAATGCTTTGTGGCCAAAAATGGGTGTTCATTTTTACCTCAAATTTATATAGAAAAGTGATCCCCACATTAAAGTGTTAATTTTCTTTTTTCCGGATTTACTTCTTTCATATTATTTATAAAGATTGTTTAAACGTATTAGGCCCCCCCAAAAGTAGGTCCTAATTTTTTTAGGGGTTAAAAGACGCTGAGTCACGTCGTAAAAATTTACCTTTTATATTATTAGAAAATACAGTTTATAATCGATGAGATTAACGTGAAAAACAAAAAGAAAAGTGTAAATTGTGGAATTCAGAGGGGGGCAGTAGATGTTATTGTTTAGGTATTAAACAACGATGGGTCACATCGTAAAATTTGCGATTTCTGTATAACTGTTTAAAGAATAATAACAACAAACAAATGAAATGATCGGAAGATTCTTAGGGGCAAATAACTCTAAAAGTTTTTTAAACATTCGATGTTGAAATAATAATTCCCCCCAAAATAAATGTTATCAATATAATAATTGTTTAAAATGTATTAAAAACAATTTTAAATAAAACACTGAAAACAATTCTCTCGCTAGAAACATTAATTAAGATACCGCTATTTAATAAAATCGATTTTTCTTAATGTCATATGCAAATGACAACATCTTTTTAGTGTATCTAGTTTCCAAGAATGAAGCTATATATAGAAATAAATGAAAGAGTAAAGTAAGGAAACGTTTTTATATATTAATCAAATTGTAAACAAACGAACAAACAAAGACAGGATTACGGATTTATATATATATATATATATATATATATATATATATATATAAAATAGATAAGTGTTGGGACGATTAATCGAGAACCGAATCCGGAATCGGAAAAATCGGAACATTTTTGGGTATCGGAATCGGGAAAATTCCAAAATCGATTCCTTAAATTATCTTTTTTATTTGATTTGGTTGAAGAAAAATCTTCCACTACTTGTAATGATAAAAAATAGTAAATATTTATTGATTTAAAATTCCAGTAAGACTAAAATCTCTAGACCCCCCCACACACAAATGTGTTTTAACGTTTGAGAAAATATACGTACATTCAGGATGTGTTTTACAGTAATTGGGACAAAATAACACTTTTATAGTTAAATATTTAGAGATTTATAAAAAAAACGGATTCCGAATCGGGAATTTAGTACAGAATAAGGAATGTAGTATGGAATCGATAATTGTATCGGAATTGGGGAAAATATAGGAATCGCCCCATCACTTATAAATAAATAATTGTCTCATCTAAAACTTCTGTAAGCCAAATTTAAATACGCTCTTATTTTCGGATTTTCCTTATAATTGAGCATTCTGTTGGATTTACTCCCTCCTTAAAAAAAAACTAATATATATATATATGTATGTATATATATATATATATATATATATATATATATATATATATATATATATATATATACATATATATATATATATATATATATATATACTTTTTTTCGTGTGTGTGTGTATCTGTATGTATATAACATATGTATATTGTGTGTAAGTGTTGAGTTTGTATATGTGTGTTCATGTGTATATTAGGATGAATATGCACAAATGTCTCACCCCACCTCCTACCACTTACCATTACCTACTCTCCCTAACACTTCGCCCCACTAAAAATAATATAAGCTTCTAATGAAAAGGCTTCCACCAGACTTTGAAATTATTATCGGCTGGACCCAAAACAAATTTAAACAAGCACTTGCCCGATTCGGATATGTACACAGCTATGCGGATTACCCAGGTTATAACTTGGAAACTATTACCAAACGGATGTAAAGAACGTATAATATGGATTTTACCAAACAAGTTGGATCAACAAAAACATTCATATCCTTTTTCTACAAATACTCCTGCTACAGGACTTCTGATAAATGTATTATTTTCACTTTGACTTTCCATGTCTCAAATTTTGGAAATAGGGTGCATAACTTTATAACTATTTGCTAATATTTTCACTCCTCTGATGAGATGGTAGACATCGAAACCCTACAGGTTAAGGAGATAAACTTTCTAAAACATTCTTTGTCTTGCTTAGAATAATAAAAATTCTTTGATATGAAACTCAACCACTTCATTTCATTTCAATGAGAGTTTTTTTTTAAATTAATTGAATTACAATTTATATATATATATATATATATATATATATATATATATATATATATATATATATATATATATATATATATATATATATATATATATATATATACGGTGATGATCATATTTATTGGCACGGTAAAATAAAAGTTAAATTTTGTGTAATACATTCTAAAAAAGGGATTAAATTAACGAAAATAACAAAGTATATTATGTATTTGTAACTGGCCTTTCCGATGCAGCAATCGGATTTTAGAAAAAATAAATAACAAAGGAACAACAAACATAATTGCAAAAAACCCTTGTTCAAAATTATTGGCACGGCTTTGTTTTTCTTTTAGTATCAGTATAATATCAATCAATTTCCGGTTTACGTGCTTTCTGAACTTTTTTATTGTCATATTATGCTTGTTTAACGCTAATTCAGTGAATAATTTTTTTCAGATAATTTTTAGATAGCGATTTATTTTAACTATTATAAGTGACTAAATTATAATTTTCAATCGCCATGGTTAAAACTAAGGAACACAGCGAAGACGTCAGGAAGCTTGTTGTAGCATGCCATACCAATGGGGAGGGCTATGATAAGATTTCAAAGAAGCTAAACCTTCCCAAATCCACTGTTAGAGCCATAATAAACAAGTTCAAATCGCAAGGCCACGTTATGAGTTTAGAGGGTAGAGGGAGAAAAAGGATTCTTTCCCCAAGAGATGAACGGAAAATTGTTCGACAAGTAAAACAAAACCCAAGGATCTCTGTTGGGGAGATTGTTGATGAACAGAGCACCTCTGGAGTGAATGTATCTCGACATACAGTTGGTAGAGTTTTGAAGAGAGATGGTTTAAAAGCATGTCGTCCGAGAAAGACTCCCCTATTGAAGCCTATGCACCTGAAAGCAAGGCTAGCCTTTGCAAAACGTCATATTGATAAAGATGTTGCATTCTGGAAACGTGTTCTATGGACTGACGAAACGAAAATAGAGTTATTTGGCCATAATAAAGGGTCTTATATTTACAGAAAATCGTTGCGAAGCTTTCCTGCCTAAGAACACCATACCCACAGTGAAGCACGATGGAGGCAGTTTGATGTTTTGGGGATCCTTTGCTGCCTCTGGACCAGGGCGACTTGTTAAGGTCACAGGTAGCATAAAAAAGGAAGATTATGTTAAAATATTGGATGAAAACCTGAAAGACTCTGCTAAAGAGCTCTCACTTGGTCGTCGTTGGTGGTTCATGCAAGATAATGACCCAAAGCATTCGGCTAAACTGACTAAGAAATGGCTTGAGGACAATCATATTAATGTTTTGGAGTGGCCATCACAAAGCCCAGACCTTAATCAAATTGAAAATTTATGGAGAACATTAAAATTGAGGGTAATGTAAAGGAAGCCTAAGAATCTTATTCAATTGGAGGATTATTGTCAGGAAGAGTGGGCTAAAATTACTACTGAAGAGTGCAACAACTTGGTTGTAAAGCGACTGAGGAAGGTAATCAAGGCCAAAGGCTATACAATTGATTATTAAATAAATCGTGTCAATAATTTTGAACAAGGGTTTTTTGCAATTATGTTTGTTGTTCCTTTGTTATTTATTTTTTCTAAAATCCGATTGCTGCATCGGAAAGGCCAGTTAATAATTCATAATATACTTTGTTATTTTCTTTAATTTAATCCCTTTTTTAGAATTTATTAGACAAAATTTAACTGTTATTTTACCGTGCCAATAAATATGATCATCACTGTATATATATATATATATATATATATATATATATATATATATATATATATATATATATATATATATATACAGACATAACAAATCTGAATGTACACCCATAGAAACCGCTTATTGCAGTAAACATATAATTTATAGAACATACTTAAAAAAATAAATGGTAACAGATTTAAAAACTAACACTTGCTTGCCATTCCCTATGCTGATTTTAATGCTAGGACACTTCTAGACATCACACTAATCAGTTAACGAAGATCATATCGTTCAATCTCTTGCTATGTATGCCGTAATAAAACTTAAAGTTCAGGCTTAGAAGATATCTTCCGGGTTTTTTGGTTTTTTTTGCGAACGTTTCAATTTAGTATGCTCCATAGGTTTTCATTTGGGTTAATATCTCGGGAATACGTTGTACATAAATTTTTTAAATTCCCTTCTGGTTTAACCAATGTTGTGTCGTCTTAGCAGAATGACAAGGAGCTCCGTCCGCCACAAATAGGGAGTTCACTTGGTTATTTTACCACGTGCTAATAGTGTAATATTTGAACATATTTTCAGAATTGATGTTTACTCCACTAGGTCTGAGCGACCATCACTCCAAATTACATTCCAAACCATAACAAAGAGACCTTAATGTTTAAGCGTTGGCTGGAGTCTTATTAAGTCACCCGTTTGCTGAGGGATCCTCCATACTCATATCGTTCCAGTGTCGGAAAAGTATACAAACCCGGATTCATCAGAGAAAATCACATAAGTCTCTTCACCATCACACGAGCACAAACTTTTCTGCTCTTGATGTTGGCAAGATGTGAAAAGGTATTTATTCTCACAGCTCTACCAGAGTAGCCTAACCTGTGAAGATATTTGATAGCCGTTTGGAGGCTGACCCAACCTTGTGTTGTAATATAAGAGGCTTTGCCCCGAGCATGCTCTTTAACATTTTTTACAAGACGCAAGGTTATTTCCAGAGATTACGGGACCATCTGGATGAGGTGTTGTGCATTTTTGCCCTACTTTTGTGAAGTTTCCCATCCCTCTATTAACAGTAGCGATAAATATGGAAGTAATTCCTGTTAATTCCTGTTAATTAAGACCATTTTCATATTGAGCTATGATTCGTCCTAGCAGAAATCTAGATAGGTTAGATGTTTCTTTGGTATCTTACTTACCTCCTGTATGTTAGATGCAATTTGAATCAAATAGTCTAAGTCATTTCAAAAGTATTTTTATCCGTAAATCTGTACATATAAATAATCATGTATTAACATTAGGAAATTATCTATCTTAGTGGCTATTCCTTGCTGTACTATATATTAATACACAGAGAATACTCGTACATTGACATATGTATGTACACACGCATACACACACATGTATATATATGTGTGTGTGTTTGTATATATATATATATATGTATAGATATAAATATATACAGACCCCCCATATATATATATATATATATATATATATATATATATATATATATATATATATATATATATATATAGTAAGTAAGTTATGAAACAATGCTAAAAGTCCACGCATGCTTCTAGGATAGTGATTTAAAGGTTATGAGGGTTTTTTAAAGCATGCAAAACGATGTTACTTTTTGTATTTAAAATCTTTATTGTGATTTTTTTTTATATTTCAAGCTGACCTCCGCTCTTGGTCACAAAAATGTATGGAATTGAAAAAGAAAAAGTAAATTATGAAATATATATGACGATTAAGTTACACTAAATGTTCTGCGTTTTTCCCACTCTAGGATTCTTCAGGCCTAGATAAATCTGAAGAATGTATATATATATATATATATATATATATATATATATATATATATATATATATATATATATATATATATATATATGAATGACAAAGTTCTATATTCCATAGTTCATGATGTTGAAATAAAGAAGGACTGGATTATATTATAAAAAAATCAAGTATATTCCCACAGAAATATCTACCTATCTATCCCTCTACCTTTATATATATATATATATATATATATATATATATATATATATATATATATATATATATATATATATATGAGAGAGAATATCATTCAGAGGAGAAAATATTATTAATCACATATCTCCATACCAGTTGATTGTCAGATAATTATATATATATATATATATATATATATATATATATATATATATATATATATATATATGCGCATATATAACACACACACACACACACACACACATATATATATATATATATATATATATATATATATATATATATATATATATACCTATATCTCTCTATCTCTCTATATATATGTATAGGTAGATATGTATATATATATATATATATATATATATATATATATATATATATATATATATATACATATATATATGTGTGTGTGTGTGAAATGGAGTCTTTTGCGTCCTTCTATTCATTACTTATTTAATCGTTTAATTTTTACAATTACTGTTCTGTTCGTTTCTTTTTATTGTTTCTAGTTACTTAATTTTACGTGTCCGTGTGTTTATTACTGTTCTTACACCATACGTGTGTTTATACGCTCTTACGTATGTTACATGCTGTTCCATGTTATATGTGTGTTTCTATTCTTTTCTTATCGTATCTTCGAGGCGTGTATGCTCCATGTATAATGCTTACATACATGTTTGCCTTGGCCAGCTGATGGTATCTTCTTGGACGCTTGCCTCCATCTCGTGGGGTGTGGTCACTGCAGACAGATGCATCGATAAACAACAAGATAAATTTTAAGCTTCAATCTTGTATTTCGAGGCAAGCCTATCATCTCGAACCCTGGTTATCGGACACCTGACATCTCCCGTCTGCATTCTCTGCTGCACAAACCCACACTCAGCCCATGTGGTTGTCAACCGGAAGCCTACGCCCAAAATTCCCGTGTCACCGCTAATTTAGGGTGCATGTCACCCCTAATTTAGGGGCGCATTCTCTCTAGATTGATACCTTTCAAACCTAAACATTTGTTACCCTACCAACTAGCTGATGGGAAACCGAAAATATGCTTATAGAGAGGAGTAATATTTCTGTGGGAATACACTTTATTATTAGTGGATATTATACGAGTTGATTGTTAGATAATTATATATATATATATATATATATATATATATATATATATATATATATATAACACATATATGTATTCATATATATATAGACATAGATAGATAGAGAGAGAGAAAGAGAGAGAGAAGATATGAAAATAGATAAATAGATATAATGAATAGAAGGAAAATTCGATGAAGTAACCATATGAACATTTTCAGATGGAAAGATAAGTTGATATCACGAGAGATTAGTATACTGTATACAAATACACGAGCCGTTTCTAATATTCCATTAAATAAAGTGTAAAAACAAGATGTTTCGGGAATAAACATTAGTAAATATTTACGCCATCTCTTTCAGCGTAGTTAGAGATGTTTTGAAAGAAATAAAAACCGTTGAAAAGGTATTATTTGTAAGAGGGAACGTACTACCTGCGCCGATTGTGATGATAGACAATGAACACGCTTAAAAGAAACACCAGGATCGTACTCGCCCGATACACGTACGCTGTCATCTGTACTTTTTATCTCTGTTTATTTTTCTTTTCTAAACATAACATCTTACAATGCTTTTGATAATAGCACTAACAGAATTACTATTGTCCACTCCAACATATATTAATATAAGTTTTTCTCTTTTTCTTCATCCTATATATGTTCGTGTGTGTCTATATATATATATATATATATATATATATATATATATATATATATATATATATATATATGCATATATACAGTACAGTTTAGCTGTTTCACAGCTCACCAGTGCTGCTAGACCAGGAACTACCTCAACCAGGATCGAAAACCTCTCGCCTAAACGAGAATCAAAGTTTCTAACCGTTGCGATATACGGCTGCTACTATGCGGGTAGTTAATTAAGCGAAAAACAACTGTATGTGGATGCATATATATATATATATATATATATATATATATATATATATATATACATATATATATATATTATATGCACATACACACACACAGACATATATATATATATATACATATATATATATATATATATATATATATATATACATACAGTACTGTTTCGCTGTTTCACAGCTCATCAGTGCTTCTTGACAAGCAACTACCTTATGCCAGGACAGAAACCCGATCCCCTACACGTGTGTCAAAGCTTCTAACCGTTGCGCTATACGCCTGCTGCTATGCGGGCAGTTAATTAACAATGTTTTGTCATTGTCCAAATACGTAAGCCTAATTTGTTTTACACAAAGAGCATCGCTTCATACGCTAACGGTAATTTGTATATCAGTTCCCAATATGCTCAACCCAAGATAGGGAGCATGTCTCCGTGTTTTAACAGAATGTCGCTATGAAGGTACCTTTGATTACATACGATGGAATTTTCTTTATTTTTTATTTTCTGTTTACTTTATCGATCAACCGAGCATTTTTTCTTGTTTCAGTTAGTAAGTTATTTTAAACGCCTTCGACCGTTGATTGTCGTCAGGCGCAATGTTGTCGTTATTAAAATAGCTTCTTTTTATATGTAATTAATTATAATTAATTTAATTTTTCGTTACGTTTATTGGTTTTAAACAACAGACCATGTCATGCAAACAAAAACAAAAAAAAGAAAGAAAAATACGCTATTAACTTACCCACGGTAGAATCATTGTTGCTGGATTGTGACATGAAATAAATAGACTAAAATAAGAGTTTGGGTTATCGATTATTGGTAATTATCCGGAGCATTCTGAAGCAAAATTAATTACGATCACTGCCAGAATTAAACACTACAAATCAGTAAATTGTAAAGAAAATCTGTTTAAGCATTTCGGAGTTTATAAGGACCGAACTCACACACACAGCCAAGGTTGTACCTATATTGGTGTACCTTGTCAGACTCTGGAATTGTGACAGAATTTCCAGCGGAATTCTTTGTAGACTTCATGCGGTTAGCACGCTCTTGTACTGTCAGCCATGACTTGATAGAGGTCCTAACTACCTATTTACTATGCCTCGCCACGGGACAGAGTTAGACACCAGGGTCGTTTTTAAACGTGGAGAAAGGTTACAAAAATAAAAATTGTCCCAGTCGTGAAGGATTTCTCCTCCACCGAAAGAGAACAAGAAATAGAAGCGCAGCATCTGAAGAACAGATACTACACTTTGATCTTGACCAATTTTTCAGTCGCCCACACTGAGTATTAAACCTTTAACCTACAGGAGAATATCAGTTTTTACAATTGCTTTTTTTCTAATTTAACCACTTCGCCACAGGTTCTTGAGGACAATTATCGTACGAATTTTAAGCATCTTAAACCTATTTTCTTTCTAGTTGTAAATATCAATATTCATTACTAATTATTACACTATATTCTGAATATATGTATATAATATTGTTTTTAATTATTACTTGTATATGTTTTCTATTATTTATAATTAACTTTTCTCGATATCGTATTAAATTCCATACTAGGTCTACTTAGTAATTTGTTATCTCCGAGTATATGTGCTGCTTCTTTGAGTCTCCACCGTTCTACTTTACCCACCACCGTTATTTTCTGATTATAATTGCTATTTCGTCCCATAATGGTAAATAATTTCTCTTTTCCTTCCAGATATGGTCAACTATAACTTATATAGATATACTTATATTAATCTCTTTACGCACTACGAGTTTTCGATGTTTTTCTAACCGTAATTTTTTGTGGAGGACATGTTTCATTGTTGTATAGTTTTCCACATTTGCATGTGATTTCAAAAACACAGACAGTTCTTATCCAGGATTTTTTTTTTTCTGTAGGGGGATTGACTCTCAAAAGCTGTTTCAGGGGACTTTAATCACTCTTAAACACTGCCTTGCTATAATATAGATTAGAAATTCTTTGAGTTTTTAGCAAAGCCATTCATATGTGCTATACAAACTGTCGTGAGTTTCTGTGTGGTGTCCTTTTGTGTTTGGTCCAGATTTCTTGGACCTGATTTCATGCTCTCTGGATAGTTGTTTCGGTGGATGTTTTTTCTTAAACTGGCCACCCCCTCTTGATATGCATACGTTTGTACAAATTGCTTTTGCTTGGTGTTGTAGGCATCGGACAACCCAATTCTTTACATTTTCTGGATTCTGGGAGTTGAAGTTTAGATAGTGTCTAATGAAAGTTGGTTTCGTTGTACGGATCACATAATCCTCTGACCAGTTAATTATAATATTTACAAGTAATATATATAAAATAATCATATATATATATATATATATAGAGAGAGAGAGAGAGAGAGAGAGGGAGGGAGAGAGAGACAGAGAGAGAGAGTGAGAGAGAGAAAATATATAGATATATAGATACATAGATAGATAGATAAATAGATAGATAGATGGATACATATACAGTAATATATCAAATAGTGAGTAAAAAGTAGTCATATTTACGACGAGAAATAAAAATAGGTTTTAGGTTCCATAGATTCGTACTAAAATTCTCTGTTAGGGCCGGTTCGGCTGAGTTCAAATTA
>NC_136513.1:27255000-27260000 GCF_053919585.1 Euprymna scolopes | reverse complement strand
TTTATGCTTATTTTTAAATCAGAGATTTGCTTCTCCTAGAAAGGTTGCTTCATCACGGCTTACTGGAGCCCTCCCTACACCAATACACATATACACACACAAATATACACGGTGTTATTTGGCCGTTGACCCAGAAAAGAGTTATTTCGCCCTTTGGAAGGTCTTTTTTTTTAATCCTTCAGGGAGACTAGCCGCCCTCCTCACCAAACAAGTCTGGTTTGGGGAACCAGTTTAGTCGCCGGTGTCCCGACCATGAGGCAGGTAGTACTGGGTTACATGATACCAGTAGCATATGACATGACCTGGCATATGTGTATGTATGTATATATATATACATACATATTATATTAATATGCATACGGATATATATATATATATATATATACTTATATATATTTATATATATATATATATATATATATATATATATATATATATATATATATATATATATATATATATATATATATATATATATAATAGAGAGAGAGGCGAGTGGGAGAGAGTGTGTGTCAGAGAAAGATATAGAGAGATATTAGGATTTTGTTTAGGAGTGTTACAGTGCGAAAAATACGTAAACGCATACAGAATAATACTGTACATAAAATTATGTTTATTTCTCAATTTTAACGGTTATTATCTTCATGTTAAACAACATCAAAATAGAATGTATTTGTTATTATCTTTTACCGGATTATGTTGTGTAGTAGCTACACAACCAAAGTAACTTTAATTGTTCTACGTGACTTCATGTATACCACAAATAAAAAGCACGGATTTCCGAAACGATCGTACAGATAATTGACTTTGTTGTTGTTCCTTCTTGTGAAACTGATTTTTAATTTAATTAAATTTTGATTTTAAAATTTTAATTTTTTTTTAAATTTTTAAATTATAAATCACATTATCACATTACTTAATATATATATATATATGTATATATATATATATATATATATATATGTATATATATATGTATATATATATATATATATATATATATATATATATATATATATATATATATATATATATATATATATATATATATATATATATATATACAGGATGGCCCACAAGTCACGCACCAAAGAATTAAGTGATGTGAAACTGTCAAATCTGCGGGGCAAAATATAATTCAATATTCTTTGGGTATGAGATACATCTTCGTTTATGATTGTATCAGTGTGTTCAACGTGCTTTTTCAGCCTATTGGTTTAGTTTAGTTTTAATAAATAACGTTTATTACTATCAGAATTATTCAAAATCCTTTGGTGCGCGACTTATGACCCACCCTGTATATATATATATATATATATATATATATATATATATATATATATATATAAGGAGCCACATTTTAATAAATTTCTCCCCCGCAAACATTAAAATAGTATATATGTGTTGATTGTTCGATTCGATAAGCATCACTATTTTTCGTGTTACAATATCTGTAGGCATTAGAATTATATATATATATATATATATATATATATATATATATATATATATATATATATATAAATATATATGTATGTATATACACTTATTTATATATTCGTAAATGTTTTTCGAAATACACCCGCTATATGTATCTCTCAATGAGTATATCTACGTTTACGTAAATGTATTTATCAATGTTTCTGTCTTAATCCTGTTTCTAATATCTCTATCTATCTTCAAAAAGTCACATGAGACAAAGAAGAAATTGTCTAAAAAAATCACCAAAATCCCAGTTGCAGACAAAAGAGTGGCAGGCAAAGTTTCTTGCTCCAGCTTAAAATCAGACAGAACTGCAGAATATTTCGATTATTTTTTTTATTCTTATTTGACATTTAATTCATTTACTTCTTTCATTTCTTTTTTTTTTTTTTCATGAAACTCTGTTTTTTTTTTTTCTTAGTTCGCCATTTCTACCGCAAGGGGGCGCCAGTAACCCATGACAATGGCGAACAGCTGCCCCCAAATCAATTTGTCAGGAGGAATCCACTTCAAGACTCGCAACAAGAAGCGAATAAACATCGGCTGACATTAAAAAAAAAAATTAATAAATATACATAGAATAAATAAATAAGTAAGAAAAAAAGATGTCTTTCTATTCGGAATCCTTTGTATGGTGCTAAGCGTAAATATTATTGGGTAACCTGAAAAATGAAATTGAAATGATAACGGAGCTGGCTGGGTATTGTGTGCGTATATTTATGCATTAACTTTTATAGGCAAATAAATAAGAGAGTCCGAATTTTTATCCGTTGCACTTACACCAGTTCTTCTCACTTTAATATCCGTATATGCTCCTTTATACTTATTGAAATCTTAAGTTCCAATATATACATCTATAAAATCATCGGTATCTTTACCTCCGTATAAACCCATATAAAATATCGGCATCTTAAACTGCTTATATACCCCTATAATATTATCCACGTCTACAGCCTCATATATAACCGTATAAAATTGCCGGCATCGTAAGCTCATTATATGCCAATATAAAATCATCGGTATTAATTTCTCTCTATATATATAACCTTAAAATTATATTAATTTTTAGCTCCATATATGACACTATAAAATTATCGACATTCTAATCTCTTTATATTCTCTTATAAACATATCTTAGATATCTCTATAAAATTATAACCATATCTTATATATCTCTATAAAATTATAACCATATCTTATATATCTCTATAAAATTATAACCATATATTATATATCTCTATAGAATTATAACCATATCTTATAGATCTCTATAAAATTATAACCATATCTTATATATCTCCATAGAATTATAACCATATCTAATATATATCTATAAAATTATTGACACCTTAAGTTCCATATATACGCCTCCAAAATTATCCGCATATTTTGCCCGATATATATCCCAATAAAATTTCGGCATCTCAATCTCTATATATACATTTATGCAGTTATCGGCATCTCATGCTCTTTATAAACCCTGATCAATTACTAGCATGGTTGAGAAAAAATAAAGTACAAATAAATAAATGAAAAAAAAAATTATAAGGCTATGCAATTCTTCTCTGCGTGTAGCAGGTTTTGAGGCTCAACAGTGAAGCGCCAGATGCCATACACCGCATTCAGATCTCGCTAGGTGTACATATACTCGTTAGTTATAGAAACAAGGTACTCGGTTATCTGTTTTTTCTCCTATCAATATCCATGGCATTTTGAATCCTAAGGGCAAGATGCATCTTTCTATGCGACAAACACCTATTGTTTTTGTTACCTTTTTACTCTCAAATAAGTTCACGCCTAGGCCGATTGCAATGAACCATATATAAGCTATCTTACGACGGTAGGCAGTTTTGTGAAGAGAGAAAACATTTTTTTAAAAACTCATTAGTAATTGAATATTGTCAATAACCAGTAGAGTAAACATAAATTAAAAGGAACAGAGAAGGAAATGGCAGGAGTTGTATGACCCAAAATTTCTTCCCCGGCTACTAGCAAGATTCCCGACTCAGTAGAAACGTGCAACATCCGTAAATAATAAAAATGTGTTAATTCTCTTTAGAACAAACCACACTTTAAGAAATTATCGATGTGGAAACAAGAACTTCATAAATATTGATGCTCTTTCATGATGTCTTGATTCTATTCAATAAAAACAAGATGTCTACCAAGCAACCGTATAAGTTTGTTTTTTTTTGTTTTTGTTTTTTTACACAGTGGTCACCACTTATCAAGGCCCGGAAGCAACTCAGGGATGAGTGTTATTGCAAGTACATTACGTTAGTGTGGAGATTTGATGAAGTGTTTACTTAAGGGGGCGGTTCATTAGGAATTTGTTAACGTTGGACTTGGAGACATCCAATTTTAGTCAGGTGGGAAGCAGGCAGACGGAACAGAGTTCCACAGGCGTGCAGTTCTAAGAAAGAAGCTTTGTTCATGGAATCCACGTTATGCTTTAGGCACATATATAGAGTGGGGGAAATTGTTCACAGTGGATTCGGCTAGACGGGTGTTTTTCGTGAAGGATTGGCGAGGGGGGACCAGAGATTGGAGTTCAGATGAGCACCTGCCATGGAAATAAGGATAAAACAAAGATAGGCTCGCAACATCTCTTCTGTGGGAGAGAGGTTGCAGGGAAGAGAAAAGGGCATCCCCCACTAAGCCAGGAAGTCTATTTTGTACTCTGTCAAGGCAGGATAGGCTGTTTTTAGCAGCTCTTGCCCAGATATGGCAGCAGTATTCCATCCTTGGACGTACTTGGCTTTTATATAGATAGAGAATTGCATCAGTAGTGAGATATCTTCTGGAGCGGTAGAGGGATCGCACCATCTTTCCAGCGACCTTGGCAACAGAGTTGATGTGCGTGTTCCATTTCAGATCAGGAGTAAAGGTCAAACCCAGAAGGTTGTCAAAGTTAAAGATTTTTAAATGTAAGTACTGCATATAAATATAAATAAAAAAATAGTCTTCTAAAAATAACGATACATCGCCTCCGCTACTAATAGTGTAAGTGGTTCAATGATTGAGTACGGGACACTGATTAGGTATTCGATTCCGAATATCGCTGGGTCTAGATCCAAAGGGTAGTTCACAAGACGACAAACCACATGTCTATGTATAATACATACGTTGATACACTAGATAAGCAACACTGAGCCTGCCAAGTGCCAGAAGGGTTACAATTTAGGAATGCCAAACGCTGTATGCAATCGCCGATTCCTAGAAATTTCCAGGTTAGTTTCCGGGGCGCATTAAATCACTGGGAGATATACACCCCCAGTCTTATTTAAGATGTGCGTCTACGAAAAGCTAACTGATATAAAAACCTGTGGTTTACTTTATACTCTATGCTGTGACAGTAATCTGAAGCGAAAAAGGTTAG
Source organism: Euprymna scolopes (assembly GCF_053919585.1). Taxonomy (NCBI): domain Eukaryota; kingdom Metazoa; phylum Mollusca; class Cephalopoda; order Sepiida; family Sepiolidae; genus Euprymna; species Euprymna scolopes. The sequence continues at coordinate 27,255,139 of NC_136513.1, read as the reverse complement.
GGGTAATACAAAATAGTGTGATTGGTTCTATACAACGCCTTCAACGCTATAAATAAATCATCTGCGTAGATTTTCTAGCAACCTAATTGTTGTGGCGGAAGTTCATATGTTGAAATCGACGGATTACTCCATCATATAT
>NC_136513.1:27250000-27252500 GCF_053919585.1 Euprymna scolopes | reverse complement strand
TGAATATGTAAGATATTCTACCCAATACTGACGCAAGATATGTGGATTGGCGTATATCTATTGCTCTCTATCGATAGCTGTTTTACTTTCTGTTTGTCTGTCTGTCTGTCTGTATCTCTCTCTCTCTATATATATATATATGCATATATATATATACATATATATACAATAATATACATATATATATATATATATATTACTGTAATAATGAATTCTTTATTATAGAAATAATTATTTAAATTATACAAAATCGTGTTTTTATTATCATACAGACACGTGCACACAGACATATATATGTACATGTAAAAATATATATACATATATATTTATATATATGTATATATATATGTTTATATATATATATATATATATATATATATATATATATATACATGTGTGTGCGTTTATGTGTCTATGTATGTGCGCGCGTATACATACATAAAAAAATCTCCGCTTATCACCTATCAGGGTTGACCACTTTCATTTTGTAAACACTTAATTACAATATTCGAATGGAGAAATTGGTATTGTTTATGAATGTGTTTATTTATCTATTTTTTTATTGTAGTTTTGTTGTTGTGTGATACGCGGGGATTATGTTTGTTTGTTTTTTAATTATACTGTTGCAGTTAACTTTTATAAACATGGGAAAAGATGTTCAGATAGATTTATGTAAAATTGTACTGTTTTCATTGATAGTTTTTACAATGTGCATTTTTATAATGCATTTATTTGAAATTGTCCCGTCTTAATTAATCGGCTATAAAGGAGATAAATTTTCTTTCATTTAAAAAAAATACTAGATTATGTGCTGGATTGTTCAGACAAGTAAGGGGCAAATATTTTCAATCACAATTGAACCGTTTTTGTTTATACGTAGGATAATGGTGTTAATGTATGTGTTTAAAACAATACTGTTTTTATTGATTTGTAATACATGAGGGTAAATTTATTTATTGAAAATTGTATTGATTTAATTAATAGATTGTAGAATATAGGAAAAGCTTTATGGCATGAAATTAAAATGTCTCGTTTTCTGATGCTTTAGACACCTGGTATAGTTTAAATATATTTATCATATTGTTTTAATTGATGGTAACGGTTTGAATATATCCACTAAACTTTGCACGATTTATCTTAGGATATGCCTTGTGATGTGTTCCATGTATTTAGTTAAAACTGTACTGTTTAGCCTATATTTTACACGCGCAATAAGAGTGTAAATTCATCTACTTAAAAGTGTAGCCATTTAATTGATTGTTTGCAAGATTTCAGAGTAAATAAAAAATATATAACTCAAACCAAAACACAGCTGATCACTGTCAGCAATTGTTCAAAAATTTGATTTTTAACTGATGTGTACATTTTTATAAGATGCCCTTTTATTTTTTTTAGTTTTTCGATTTTTTGAATTGGCCTTCGACATCGACGTTTCACTTGGAGTAAACTCCGGCACCATTTTGAATACGTCAGGCTTATAAGTTTCAGATGTCATCATCGATTAACACAGAAATCAGACAGAAACACACAAACAGACGGAAAGTAAAGTCTATAATAGAAAAACAGCTCTGATGAGAATAAAAAGACCAGACTAGAACTACTACAGATGAAAGTAAGTCCTAAAACCAGAATATAGTTGTATATCGTGGTAAGGGTGGACATGTATTTATTTAAAACTGTACTATTTTATTTGGCTGTTTATTAAAATAATGGTTTCATGTATTCATTTAATATTAACTAAAATTGTACTATTTAATTGATTGCTTATATATGTGGTATGTTTTAATGATGTATAAAGATTTCAGTTTTAATTGATTGCTTATACACGTATACAATGATTGCTTATAAACTTATACAATGATTTAAATAGATTTATTGAAAATTGCACCGTTTTAATTCATGGGTTGTAAAACTTGTAGGGTATAAATATATTTATTGAAATTTTACTGTTTAACGGGTGGTTATATAATCGGTAATGGTTAAAATGTATTTATTAAAAATGGTATGGTTTTTTACGTTGATTAAAAACTCAGTAGTTGTTAAAATGTATTTATTAAATACTGCACTGTTTAACTGATTGTTATACACAGAGTATAATACACCCGGTAATTGTAAAATGTGTTTATTACATATTGCACTGTTTAACTGATGGTTATACACAGAGTACAATACACTCGGTAATTGTTAAATGTATTTATTAAATATTGCACTGTTTAACTGATGGTTATACACAGAGTATAATACACTCGGTAATTGTTAAATGTATTTATTAAATATTGCACTGTTTTACTGATGGTTATACACAGAGTATAATGCGCTCGGTAATTGTTAAATGTATTTATTAAATATTGCACTGTTTAACAGATGGTTATACACAGAGTATAATACACTCGGTAATTGTTAAATGTATTTATTAAATATTGCACTGTTTAACTGATGGTTATACACAGAGTATAATGCGCTCGGTAATTGTTAAATGTATTTATTAAATATTGCACTG
>NC_136513.1:27242500-27245000 GCF_053919585.1 Euprymna scolopes | reverse complement strand
TGAAGGGTAACTTTCATTAAAGCACATACCATGAAGGGTAACTTTCATTAAAGCACATACCATGAAGAGTAACTTTTATTAAAGCGCATACCATGAGGAGTAACTTTTATTAAAGCGCATACGATGAAGGGTAACTTTTATTAAAGCACATACGATGAAGAGTAACTTTTATTAAAGCGCATACCATGAAGAGTAACTTTTATTAAAGCACATACCATGAAGAGTAACTTTTATTAAAGCACATACCATGAAGAGTAACTTTTATTAAAGCACATACCATGAAGAGTAACTTTTATTAAAGCACATACCATGAAGTGTAACTTTTATTAAAGCGCATACTTTGAAGAGTAACTTTTATTAAAGCACATGCCATGAAGAGTAACTTTTATTAAAGCGCATACCATGAAGAGTAACTTTTATTATAGCACATACCATGAAGGGTAACTTTTATTAAAGCACATACCATGAAGAGTAACTTTCATTAAAGCACATACCATGAAGAGCAACTTTTATTAAGGCGCATACCATGAGGAGTAACTTTTATTAAAGCGCATACCATGAAGAGTAACTTTTATTAAAGCACATACCATGAAAAGTAACTTTTATTAAAGCACATACTATGAAGAGTAACTTTTATTAAAGCACATACCATGAAGTGTAACTTTCATTAAAGCACATACCATGAAGAGTAACTTTTATTAAAGCGCATACCCTGAGGAGTAACTTTTATTAAAGCGCATACCATGAGGAGTAACTTTCATTAAAGCGCATACCATGAAGAGTAACTTTTATTAAATCACATACCATGAAGAGTAACTTTTATTAAAGCACATACCATGAAGAGTAACTTTCATTAAAGCACATACCATTAACAGTAACTTTTATTAAAGCGCATACTTTGGAGAGTAACTTTTATTAAAGCAAATACCATGAAGACTAACTTTTATTAAAGCGCATACCATGAAGAGTAACTTTCATTAAAGCGCATACCATGAAAAGTAACTTTTATTAAAGCACAAACAATGAAAAGTAACTTTTATTAAAGCACATACCATGAAGAGTAACTTTCATTAAAGCACATACCATGAAAAGTAACTTTTATTAAAGCACATACCATGAAAAGTAACTTTTATTAAAGCACATACCATGAAGAGTAACTTTTATTAAAGCACATACAATGAAGAGTAACTTTCATTAAAGCGCATACGATTAAGGGTAACTTTTATTAAAGCGCATACCATGAGGAGTAACTTTTATTAAAGCACATACCATGAAGAGTAACTTTTATTAAAGTACACACAATGAAGGGTAACTTTTATTAAAGCGCATACCATGAAGAGTAACTTTTATTTAAGCAAATACCATGAAGAGTAATTTTTATTAAAGAACATACCATGAAGAGTAACTTTTATTAAAGCACATACCATGAAGAGTAACTTTTATTAAAGCGCATACCATGAAGGGAAACTTTCATTAAAGCGCATACCATGAAGAGTAACGTTCATTAAAGCACATACCATGAAGAGTAACGTTTATTAAAGCACATACCATGAAGAGTAACTTTTATTAATGCACATACCATGAAGGGTAACTTTCATTAAAGCGCATACCATGAAGAGTAACTTTTATTAAAGCACATACCATGAAGAGTAACTTTTATTAAAGCACATACCATGAAGAGTAACTTTCATAAAAGCACATATCATGAAGAGTAACTTTTATTAAAGCGCATACCATGAAGGGTAACTTTCATTAAAGTGCATACCATGAAGAGTAACTTTTATTAAAGCACATACGTTGAAGAGTAACTTTTATTTAAGCGCATACCATGAAGGGTAACTTTCATTAAAGCACATACCATGAAGAGTAACTTTTATTAAAGCACATACCATGAAGAATAAAGGAAGACGAAGGAGGGAATACGAAAAACAGAAAAAAATAATGTCAAGAGTGCGAAGTATCAATGCCACCGTCAAGTCTCTCAGGGCAACGGAGACCTTTTTTTTTTGGGGGGGGAGGGGTACTGCGCGTTTAATTGAAAACCAAGTGTTGCGCAATCCCAACCACACCTCTCCTGGATGGGCACTGTTTGAGTCTAATGGCAAGAAGACTCCAGGAAAACTGGAAACAATACCGAGATAAAGGGAGAGCACATACAGCCCCTGTAAATCCCAAATGGTCACCCATTTAGTACTGACCATGTTCAGCGTTGTTACCTCCGGTGATCCACCGATAACCGGTTGGTCAATGTGATGATGCTGTATACGCAGCATAGAAACCCTAAACAAGAATGACACCTCAGAAAATCAGAAATATGTCAATGTGAACGAGGAAGAAAACAGAGTGCAAGAGGAAGACGTGTGATTATGATGGGAAAGAGAGAGGAAGAAAGAAGAAATATCACGAGAAGTCTAAGAACGAAATCAAAAATAAACGGCAGGTATTAAAAAGCGAAGAGGGCATAACGATGTAGACAAACACGTGTTGGTGAAGAAGGAAG
>NC_136513.1:27212500-27240000 GCF_053919585.1 Euprymna scolopes | reverse complement strand
TGTAACTGACACACGCATGCGCATTGTAGCCGAAATTGTTCAATAAATGATAACTTCAATACTTATATATAAAAATACAGACAGAAACAGATGTCTCGATGTACATATTTCTACTTAATAAAAAAGCCCAAAACAATTTGTTTGTATATGTGCCTGTGTTTTCAATAATTCGTTCCAGAATGGCTTCAAAACTGCGGGGGCCACTTATATTGCAATTTCATAAAAATGTATATAATATGTCTGGGAACGTTCTAAGATTCGGTCTGTATCTTAATGTCTCCTATACATATTGAATGTGGATAATGAAAACATTTGCTTAATAAACCAACAGTCCAGGTTAGACGAAATTTAATATGTCTACACATCTTTACATCACAAGTTAATTTCAGATGTTTTATCTACCTCACAAGCAGTAGAACCGGGCATATAAAATCAAAAGTATATTATCTGATATGACTGCGGCACGTTTACTTTTGCATTTTACACTTTAATTCAAACTAAATAATAAAATTCAACAGATAATTGTCTACAGTGCAATATGAACTACAATGTATTCTGGAATGAGGTGCTGTGAGAACGTATGCGTAGTATCTTTTCAGTGCACTATCATTTAATTTTTGTCCATTGTCACCCTCATTTTTCTGCATTTTTCCAGGACATCTCTGCTTTAGACACAAATTCATGACAGATATTGCGTGCTTAGGGTCTCACGCCCTCAATATCTGCAAGAGATTAAATTTGGGGTAACGAATGCATAATATCAGTCATCATAACAAATAATTTTGTCGCTCCTTCTGATCCATTTGGAAGGAATGGAAATATAAGAGTCATTACTTTTGGAAATACTCCCATCGTACATGGATGTATATGAATAGATATGTGCATTTTTTTTAATGTGATGTTCCTTCAGTATATATATATATATATGTATTCTTCACAATTGTTTCTCATTAGTTTAAGATTCAATGAAATTGATACATTCGAGGAGAGGATATTTTACCAGAATATCGCAATATACATATTCGCATACATGTACATGAAATGAAAACTAAAAGTGGGAAATAAAAAATAAATGAGTTAGATTAAAAATAATTAATCGTCCCCCCCCCCTCTCTCTCTCTCTCTCTCTCTCTATATATATATATATATATATATATATATATATATGTATATATACATATATATATATATATATATATATATATACTTGGAAGTCACCACTTATAGAAGCCTGAAGGCCACTCGAGTATAAGGGTTTATGAATGTAAGGTGGTAATCGTAAATCGGGTAAATTGAGTAGAATCTGTTTATATATGGGGACAGCTCAATAAGAACTTTTTTACATGCTGCTGCTGCTGATGATGATGATGATGACGACGACGACGAAGATGATGATGATGACGACGACGTAAACTGGAGAAGCCAAATGAAAAGAAAATCATTTTCAATTATATCGTCATCATCATAATCTTCCTCCTCATTATCATTTAGTAAAGTTCCCAAACATCTTACCGCATGTTCTTGATTAAGCTAATTGTTTTGTTATCCTCTTTTTATTCTCACGTGTGCTTTTCTATATTTTCCCTTTGGTCTCCGTATTATTTTTTTATTAAACCTGTTAGACTGACATGTTTTCCTCATTTAATTTCCTTTCTTTCGTCTCCTTTTGTCTTGTTATTTTTCAACGTTCATTTTCGAACGCATTTCCGCATTGCTTTCTTTATTCCTTTCGTAATTTCTTAACGATATTTCCACTTGTACTAATAACATAACAAGATAGTTGAAAATGGCACGTATAATTTTAGTTGAGATTTCGGGGTCAGACTTGTAAAATCGGACAAAATGTCGATTCCGCGATTCAGAAACTAGGAGTCACACGACTTGATCATAATGTATGAATTGCAACGTATAGCAACTTCGATAAGAAATAACGAACCGTAAATCTATTATATCTATAAAAGTGAACGTGTCTGTCTGTCTATCTGTCTGCGTGTCTGTGTGTCTGTCTGTCTGTGTACATTTCCCTACGCAATAACTCTGTCAATTTTTAGTCTATAAACTCGAAATTTGAAATACCGGGTACTGAGATTTGGGGAAATCGATGTGACGGGTGTCAGCCAGAAATTTGGCTGTTAAGGAGTCAAATTTCAACGATTTGACCTTTAAGAACTCTACCAAACTCCTCCGACAATTTTGGGTCTAGACACTTGAAATTTTAGATGTAGGTTCCTTGAACCTGGATCTAACTTAATAAAGCGATTTGAGCCTGAAACTATAAATTTTAAGGGGTCATAATAGGGGTCAAAGTTTTAAAAAATTAACCATTTTTTTGTTTTTTTGTTTTTTTGCACAGCATACACCTCCAAACACCCGAGCAATGCCGGACACCCCTGCTAGTAGAGTTATAAAAATGACTTCGATTTTGTCTTTCCCTCCAAGAAACCTTAAATTACAGACCAACCGAGAAGAAGGAGGTATGTGTCCAACGTATGTTATGTATTGCCACGTTGTAAATTTACGTCATTATATGTGTAACCATTGTCGCACAGCCGGCTACTTAATGAGAAAGAACATTACAATAATATTAACTGAATGTAGCTATACGTTAAACCCACGAAGATCGATGTCTCCGTTCAGAGTTGAAAGACAAACGACACACCTTGTGGTTGTTGCTTGCGCGTGTAATTGTAGGCAAGTGTTGCGTAATTCTTAAACACCTCTGCTTAATCGTTCCTGTTTGAGTTCAATGGAAAGGAGAAGCCCAGGACGATTAGAAACTATACCGAGATAAGCGGAGAGCACATACACGACCTGAAAGTATCACATGGTCACCCATTTGGTACTGATGAGGCTTCAGGATGCTTAACCAGTGATCCAGCAGGAACCGGTATGTCAACGTGCCTTATATACTCATTGAAATAGAGCAGAGAGAGAGAGACACACACACACACACACACACACACACATACACACATATATATATATATATATATATATATATATATATATATGCGCACATACATACATATATGCGCACATACATATATATATATGCGCACATATCTCTCTCTCGCTCTCTCTCTCTCTCTCTCTCTCTCTCTCTCTCTCTCTATATATATATATATATATATATATATATATATATATATATATATGCACACATACATTAGGCACGTAACTATATACCGCCATGTTAAGTATGTAACACTGCAATCCATTTCGTTGTTTCTGGTTTTTGTTGGTGCAAAAATAATGTCGTTTTCTGACGTCCAACTTTCATAAAACCGACATTATTTTTGCACCAACCTAATATCTTTTCTTTTAAGGTTTTCATGGATTGAAATCTCTTTTTCGAATGTAGTTTCTTCTTATATATTTTCTCATTTGCTTTCGCTGTTTATTTTTCGTTCACTTAATATTTTTCTCAGCTTATCTTTTTCTCCTTATTATTAAGTTTTTTTTTAATTCCTTTCTTTTATGTAATCTTTCTTCATACCTAAAATGTTCAGTTTTTGTTTGGTAATATTCATCATTATATTCCACACCGATTTCCGTGAACTAGTCGTCTCTGATTCTTCTGTCTCTCTCTATGCTTATCCATATTACACGTTTCGATATTTTTAATTCTCTTTTCTTTTCTGACTACCATTACGAAAATGAACCGGAAAATGCATAAAGGACATTGCAAAGACTGCTGCAAAGAAATTGAGTTCCCTCTATCGAGCGAGAATACTACTCACGCCTGAGAGTATCCTGTCCTTTTACAAGACCACCATTCGCTCATGCATGGAGTATCGTTACCACGTCTGAGCTGTGCTTCTACCACTTGCCTCTCCATTTTTGGATAACGTTCAAAAAAGAGTTGTCGGTCTAATCGGTCCCACTTTATCAACTAAGCTCCAACCCCTGTCTCATCGTTGCATCACTGTACCTGTTTGACAAATATGTTAATGGAATGTATTGTTGTTGTTGTTGTTGTCGTCGTCGTCGTTGTCGTTGTTGTTGTCGTTGTTGTTGTTGTTGTTGTTGTTGTTGAAGAACGATAATCGAGTGCCGTGGTCGACCATACTCTAAGAAATTTAATCCGCATTTTTTGACAATAAAACAGACTCGACTTGGCTTATAGAAATTGAATCAATTCTTCCAGAAAAACAATCGCTATTCAAAATAAAAGATTGTGTCCCTTCCTCGTTTAGTTTCATTAAAACCTATTCTTTGGCATCTTCCGCATAATTTTCACACGTGATTTACAGAACAATAAACACAAAAAAAGACAGTTAAAAATATTTGCAAAGATGTTCATTTATCTCACGATTAATTAAAAAAGAAATTCATTATTTATTTATTGATTTGTTTATTTATTTATTTATTTATTTATTTATTTATTTACTCGCCGTCGGGATTCATACGGAAGATTCATTCTGTCGATTTCTTTTTTTTTTAACAAATTTGAAGTTCATTATTTTGTGTTATTTTTCTACATGTTACCCATTCATCCACTTACACGGAACTAATACTATATGATCAGCATTCGATTACAAACCCTCGTGAATATGTATGAACATCGACTTACATGTTTATGACATATTCGCGAAAATTAAATTGCGCTTAAATCACGTAGCAAACGCATGTGGCTGGCCTGTATACGTCTCCATACCCGGGAAGTATGTTTTAGTGCTATAGCTTCTCAGATCGAACTGCGAGCATTTAGAATACACCACAAGCTGAATCGGAATCGGGAATCGTAAAAATCGAAAGATTTTAAAGTATTAGAATAAGTATCAAGATTAGCAATTGTAAATATCTAAACATTTTTGAGTATGGAAAAAAATAACGAATATTTCACACTCCAATATTTTATTGTCATCGAAATCCGTTAAATCGTCCGGAAGGTAGTTCACATGCCTCTATGCAGCAACTTAGTCCAAAATATGTTATTCTGCATTGCATTCTAGAGAAACTACTGTTTTTTTAATAAAACTATTTTACATAGACATTTGTTCAGTTAACGAAAAAAAACAAAATCAAGCCAATTAAGATGCGAGGTGTTTACCTACAGACAACGTCATGGACAAAAAAAAAGAAAATACATACATAAAATAAACGCTATCAACTTACCCACGGTAGAATTTTTACAGCCCGCTGTTCAGTCATTGCTGCTCAGAGACGACGTTGAAAAATAGGTTTACCTGTGATGGATACATTAAAATAAAGCGTTCGATTATAAATGATCGGTAATTATCGGGGTGGGTGGGTTCTGAAACAAAACTTCACTAATAAGAATAATCCACTAAAGTTCTGTAAATTTTAATGGAACTCTGTTTCGTCCTTTCGGTTTCTGTCTGTCTGTCTGTCTGTCTCTCTCTCTCTCTCTCTCTCTCTCTCTCTCTCTCTCTATATATATATATATATATATATATATATATATATATATATATATATATATGTATGTGTGTGGGTGTGCGTGTGTGTGTATGTGTGTTAAAAACAAAAAGAGCTTATAGCGCTTTTAAAAATCGGTACATTAGCGGAAAATTTAATAACAGCGGTTTTATGTTGTTTATATCGCCAAAAAAAACGCCAACGACAAATCTTAAATATAAAAGCGAAAATAACGTACTATCAATGGTCTTAGCTCAATTAGGAGAACAACAGACTTCGGATGCTTTTTTTTACTGACTAAATATCCATAGAAAATGGTTCATACAAAATGGCATCATTAAACCCGCCTAGGACACCTCTGAGACCTTTCTCTATTTTCATAATGCAGGTTTAGCAAATCTGAATTACCCAATCTTCTTCTTCTTCTTCTTCTTCTTCTTCTTATTATTATTATTATTATTATTATTATTATTATTATTATTATTATTATTATTATTTGCTGGTAGTATCACTTGGAGAAAGTGCATCATTCATTGTAAAAGCTAATGTGAGTTAGTCATAGCGAGGAGATGTTATTTGGCCAGTGAATACTATGTGATTTTGAATGGTGAAAGTTAACATCTAGGAAAAAGTCTCCTCATCCAAGATTGTTCTTACAAACCCCTGTACGGAGCGACAAAGACACTCAAGGATAGTCTAGTAAGCATTCAATTCTCTCCAGTAGACACTCAAGTTCTCTCTCTCCCTCTCTCTCTATATATGTGTGCGTGCGATGTACGACACTCGTTTTGTTCAATAAATCCTCCTAATTATCTCCCTTTCATGTTTGTTCGGTCTGTTTATGAAATAATAGCAGAAGTAGTCGCTGAAGCGACGTGGTTGCTTTTAAAATCAATCATAAAAAAGTGACGCTCACCGCCTGAAATATTTTAACAGTTCTGAGAAGCAGGAAATTTATAACTTGTTTTACTGAACGAAAATTTTAAGTTTTTTCACAATATAACTAAGAAAGTAATCTATAAACTGGTCACTGTTTTAATCTTTTCGATAAATGAGTCAACGATTAATTTTAAAGCCGTTCTAACGAACTAAAACTGCCCCATTTACCATATATTCAAACATTACCATGTTTGGATTATATATATATATATATATGTATATATATATATATATATATATATATATATATATATATATATATATATATATTATAAAATAGAAGTGTTCAAGGTGCTACATGGAGCGGACCCCAGAAACCATTAACAGATTTTCGAGTCTGTCTCTATTGCGGTGCGGAAACCTTCTTTCTGCCGATAGAAAGAACCATGTAACGCATTGTTTCTCTTTGGGGAACTGTGAATCTTTTCTCCCGTGTTGTTTTTCCTTGTTGTGCCAATATTTTAATCGTTTTTTAAACGTTAATAAGCTTTATTTTAGTGTCCATTTAATTTTTGGCACATTCAATAGTTCCCCCATCACAACATTTTACTTTCGACATAGTATTATTATTTTTACGTTATCGATTTTCTCCTGATGAGATGATAGCTGAAAGAGCTCTCGAGAGACTTCCGCCGATTATATTTAAAACTGTATTTATATTCTGTACCTCTGAACATTTATATATATATATATATATATATATATATATATGTATATATACACACACACACACACACACACATATATATATATATATATATATATATATATATATATATATATATATATATATATATTCTTTATGGATCTGAGTTATGGACCCCATACAGACATCACATTAATCAGCTGGCCGTTTTCCACAAAAGCTGTCTACGCTCCATATGTGGGCTTAGTCTCCGCAACAAGGTATCAAATGCCGAATTATTCACAAAATTCAAAATATCTATCATTGAATCATTCCTTATTCAATCGCAATTGCGGTGGGCTGGTCATTTATTGAGGATTCCCGATGACAGAATTCCAAAAATTGCGATGTACAGTCAATTTGAGGGTGGTAAAAAAGTTGTCAGACGTCCTTGGCTTAGGTAAAAGGACAAGTTGAAGAGTAACTTGTTTGCAGTGAACATATCATACAGGAGTCTTGAAGATGAGGTGAATGACCGAAAAGGATGGAGATCAAGGTGTTTTGAAGTTTCCAGAGGTTTCAATCTGTAAGATTAAGGCAACTAAAAGAAAACAGAGTAAGAGCAAAACGACTAGCAGCCGCACCAATATCTGCAGCGTTAAATCCACATTCATGTTCTATCTGTGGCCTTGTTTGCAAGTCCCTTGCTGGACTAAAAAGTCATCAAAGGCAAAAGCATAAATGAGTTTTATAAATATGGGTTGTCCGAACCTGAAACGTCGAAATCGACGGGATAGGTCATCATATATATATATATATATATATATATATATATATATATATATATATATATATATATATATATATATATAGTAAGCTATAAAATATATATAGCGATTAAGCTACACTGAATAATCCGCGTTTTATCCACTCTAGGATTCTTCAGGCTTATGCCTAGAGTGTTGTAAACGCGGAATATTTAGTGTAGTTTAATTACCATATATATTTTATAACTTACTAACTAGCTCTACCTACGCATTGAGTAAATACTTAGAGTTTACGCATAAATTTATACTTTCGTATATTAATTTATGTGAGTAAATGAAGTAGTTATACATATATATATATATGCATATATATACATATATAAAGATGTATATATATATATATATATATATATATATATATATTAAGAGCGGGAGAAACGGGGAGACGAGCTTAGGAAGAGAGTCTATTAAACAGACATACTACACGGAAAAGGACAGAGGAAGAAATATAGACGTAAGAATTCGAGTCTCGTTTGCAAATTAACTATATTGTTAAATAGACTTCTGAATGAAAATGAGATGAATGGACGAGCAGAGGGATTTTTTTTTCAGTCACACTAAGTGATGAAAACCGAAGAAAACACTACCAAAAAAAAAAAACGACTCAATGGATATATTTATATCCAAGCCACCACCTTTCCTATCTCATTCATTCTCAGACATTGATTTACATACATAAATCTAATTGAGAATTCCCTAAAAGATTAGCTATCATAGGACGTATAATATTAATACACGATTTTGAACAGTTATTTTCCCATTTTTGTGTCTGGGTACGAAGACTACACAATCCAGATAAGTGATTATCATTTAAGAGGTCTTCAATAATTAGTGTCTACAGACTGTTAGACAGAGATATTTGGCATCAACATATATAAATATTTACTAGAATACTTTAACCGTTTTTACACTGGTGAGGTCTTTATAGAAATATACACCTCGGTATCTCATTTAAATGAAATATGCTTAATAAGAAAAAAACACACACACATACTATAAATAAATAACATTGTTATACGTTTATCCTACTGTCAAATGTTCGTAATTTTTTCGCAAGTTCGCATATATGCTCCCCAGCATTTCATAATACACATAAAACCTGTTCCTTATTCGTAAGATAGGGCACGTAACATACTTATATAAGCCCTTGAAAGCCGTATAAATGTGTCAAATAAACTTACATTTAAGAAATAATTTTATAAACGTTGTTTAATATACATTGTATATTATCAGTTTATATGTGAATTTTCACGAAGGGATTTTACGCATAAGTGCCCCGTTAGCATAGGCTAAAACAAAACAAACAAACAAATAGTCCGTATTGCTCAAATTAAGCTAAGCAGCAAATGTATAATGCTTGATTATTTTAAGAATAAGCCATGAACATATTAAGCTATATATAGATATACCTTACCTTATATGAATATATATTCACGGTTATATAAATCTGTCCTCGTTGATATGCTGGGATGTACTTGGCCAAACGGATAAGTATTAACTATAAATCTTGCGGGTAAATGTCGTAGAAAAGCGTGTTAGTGTAACCCTATAAAATGAATTAGATTATGCATAGAACCGAGTAATAAGTTTGTTTGGTACATTAGATATAATGTCGACACCTGTCTGGGATTTGATATGGATTCATGGCATCATAAAAATAAAAAAACAATTGTCGATATTGTATTTTTGGTTTCCATTTTATGATAGTAAATACTCACTTTCGGTTAGTTTATTTATATATGTGCATAATATTTCAAAATGATGTGTGCTAATTTATTATGAAAGCAAATTTTTAATAACGATAGCTTTATTCCTTGTACTATATATATATACATATATATATATATATATATATATATATATATATATAAATATATATATATATATATATATATATATATATATATATACCAGATTAATAAATATTCAAAAGATTAAAGTCATTGAAGCCTAACAAGGATCGTTAAAATACTCAATTAAAAGGAGCAAATTTTGATTTCTTTATATATATATATATATATATATATATATATATATATATATATATATATCATTTAAACGAAATATGCTGAATAAGAAAAAAACACACACCTACTATAAATAAATAACCTTTGCATATATATATGCAGCGCATTTAGATTATTATTCAACTATTAGACATGATAAAAATGTTTAATCTAAAAATGTTTTAAAAAAGTCGTAAACGATTCTTAATTTGTCAAATTTTCCTTGCCTAATAACATAGAAAATGATCGAAACTATCTGCACATCCTAACAAGATATGATTATATTTACAAACAGAACACACACATGCACACACACACATACACATACACACACATATATATATATATATATATATATATATATTAATTTGTCTTTACATAAGCAGAAAAGAGTTACTACACAGCCATGAGTACGTTTCGTCTTCTTGTATTTAGTAACTAGAGACATCGAAACATGCTTATGAGTGTCTATTAATATATGTAAAGACACACTGAAAGTGTAGCTTGCTCTACTCCGGTATTCATCATTGTATCTTGTATTAACATTGTTATATTTCATTGATCACATTACCTTTGAAAAATAGCAAACTCAAAGTATACATATATATATATATATATACATATATATATATATACATACATATATATATATAATGCAAGGTCAAATTATATATATAATTCTATGGCAAAACAATTGAACTTTTATAAAAGAAGGAAATCGATATTATATAATACTTATGTATTATCTAAGCCTTGTGGTAAAAGTTTAAGTCTAGAATTACTAAATTTGAATGCTATTACACTTAGTTTTAGCATGCACGCATATCACTATGAATTTAGAATTTGTTGCAAAAAAAAATTAACAAAGCTTTAAACAAAAACACTCATATTTAACAATGTGGCCTTCGTAATCCTATTCAAGATATTGTAGAACGGATATATAACATTAGCATGCATACTGTCTGCTGATTATATATTAATATAAAGCTGAAGGTCTGTGTGTGTGTGTGTGTCTGGTAACGAATAGGTTCCTATATGGTTTACTATTTAAAAATAACTGATTACATATAATGATAGAAGATGTATCGAGATCAGGAATGGGTATGTTTGATCTGGAAACACGGTGGTTCATAAAAATTGTGGTGTCTGCGTTCGCGCCTGTCCTCCAAAATATGGACATAAAAAAAACAACGTTTACAAGGGCTTTTTTTATATAGATGTGCATAAGAATACTTTGATAAGTATGTTTCTACTTTAATAGGGATGGTATGATACAATTGTGGTGTCTGCGTTCCCGCCTGTACTCCATGGAAATATGGCACAAACTTTAACAAAGATTTTCATATCTATTGCGTAAGTATAATTTGATAATTATGTTTCAGTTTGAAGAAATATTGTTTAATCAAATTATTGGGTGTTCGTTCGCGCCTGACCTCCATAGAATGTAAATACGTCACAAAGTTTAACAAGGTTTTTTAAAAGAGGTGAAGGTACACAATAACACCTTTACTTTAATATTAATTCACGTTAGCTTTTATTTATTTTTTTAGTTGAATCGTATTGTGTCGAATGAATTCACCTCATAAATTCACGTTCTTATTAAAGTGAATTGCCCCCCCCCAAAAAAAATAATAGTCTGCACTTTAGACAATACTCCACACGTTTTTTTTTTCATCTCGACTTGCACGTGGAACTCTTTCGAAAATAGATAAATAGATAAATAATAAAAAAAATAAGAACGTTACTTGTTATCGTGTCAAAGGTTGGAAAAAAATCCTGTTAACGTGATTACGTGGCTTTTTAAAACATTTACATAACCTTTTTATTTTTATTTATATATCTAGTTAAGCATTTTGTCAGTGTACAACCCTAAATCCGATAGCGGAATACTACACCGTTTATTACTGTAAAACTGAAACGAAACTGTGCTGCTTATAAAGGGCGCCATTTTCTTTTTATTCATATTTATATCGATTCTTTGCTTTAAAAAACTAAAGCAATTCCGTGGATACTTTTTTAATATCCCATTTTTCCGTTTCGGATTATTTTACTAAAGTAAATAAAGCTTCATTATTTTTTAAAACTGTTTTTGTTTCTTTGTTTTTCGATATTTCATCGATATTATTTAGTAAGAGTGTTTAGCAGAAAAGCCAACAAACAACTACCCGAAAAAATAAATATACAAGAAATAAATGTTACCATAGTCAATAAAAGTTCAGTTCATGTTTTTTTTTTTGTTTTGAAATTTGTTTTTATGCTCTCTACTAAAATAATTTCAGCGAACCGAAATTAAAATAAATTGGAGCGATAACTACTTACAGGAATTTTACACTACACATGCCATAATCTAATATTCCTTAAGCAAAAAATAACGGCAAATATAAAAATATGTTTATAAATATTCCTTACGTTGACGGGACTCTCTTAAATTGTAAACACAGAATGGTCAGGTGTCCCTCCTTCAAATTGAAAACGCTGCCATTTTGATTTTTTAAACCGATTCGTGAATTAAAAAGAAACATTTTTTACAAACAACTTAAAATACAAACCAATGAAGTTTTCTACCATAAAAGTAACTTTTATTGACTATGATAGCATTTATTTCTTGTATATATTTATATTATTATATATACAAAATTTACTCTTCGTAAGTAATCATCATTTTGTTGGTCACTCTTGGATACGAATACAAACAAAGTTGATATAAAAATATATTTTCGCGAAAATTATCTTTACTGTCATCACATTTAATTTAGGGTAACATTTTTGAATATCAATACCTACCTCTTTAAACCCACTTATTTCCATAACCTATCATAATTTCATCAATCACATTCCATTTTCTGTAGGCTGTTTTTGAACCCAGTCAACGACGGGTACTTCTGCTAGTATATATATATATATATATACATATATATATATATATATGTATATATATATATGTAATAAAAATTACAATTAAATTTACCAAAATGCTCTAAGATGGCACAACGTATGTATATTAAAAATATTAAAGAATATCCATTCACGTGAAATAAAATTTTCTTCGCCCTATTCCCTATGCTTCACGTTTTGTTATGAAGTAAGATCTTAGCATTACTTACAGTTCAATCAAATACTTTTGCAAGCAAAATCCCATCCCACATTTTGCTAGTTCCTTCTATCTGATGAGAAGGAAAGTATTTCTTCGAAACTGTTCGGATTAAGAACTATCCACTTATTATGTCTTTGCTTTTCAAATTAAATATCTGTTTAACTATTTTTCTAAGTGTTTTTAACATGTTTTATTAACTATTTGCTCATATATATATATATATATATATATATATATATATATATATATATATACATAGAGAGAAAAAGAGAGAGATTGAAATTCATATATAGATATATAGATATAATTATTGTTTTTTTATATATATTATTAATACTATACTAATTTTTAAATTATATATATATGTATATATATATATATATATATATATATATATATATATACTTGTTTATTGTTATATAAACATGCTCACATCCCGCTGCTATAAATAGCCACTTGTTTTAATCAAACAACAGATATCATCAGGCAGCGACTTGACTATTCAAAAGTTCAATGAATAAATTTATTCATTGAACTTTTGAATAGTCAAGTCGCTGCCTGATTATATCTGTTGTTTGATTGAAACAAGTGGCTATTTGTAGCAGCGGGATGTGAGCATGTTTATATAACAATAAACAAGTATTATCAGCTCTTTTTATTGAGCACTATCTAACAACCTCGTTGAATTCATTAGTCCATTATTTTGTAATATAAAAAAAACCCGAGTATATATATATATATATATATATATATATATATATATATATATATATATATATATATATATATATGAGTGCATAATTTAATAAAATATTTACATAATACTGATAGCAGTGCAAGTATTATTAACTATTGATGTCATTCGTTCTACTTTCAACGTTTCTGTGGATATAACTTCCGGCATTAGTGTGGTGCAAAAGTCTCCTGGTTCGACCGAAGTTTATAACAATTTTCCTATTAATATAAGCAATATAGACATACTATTCTCATCTTTAAAATTTATAACTGTAACACTTCTTATATATAATAGTAGAAGTTAGCTGTAATTATATTTGCGGTCATTACCTTAATGTGAGACCTGAAATAATATTATATTTATCTATAAATTTACAGTCTAACACATCCACACACACACTCACGCACGCAAGTATATATATATATATATATATATATATATATATATATATATATATATATATATATATATATATATATATATATTAATTAGTGTATATTCTTTCTTCGTTCATACATAAGCGGTAATATGTTGCTACCGTTTCAGTCAGCAAGTTACCAGTAACTTGAGACATTTAAGCGATACAAGCATAGTTTACAATGAAAATATAAGGTCTTACTCGTGACAGTATAATGAGGTCCCGTAAAATTTTGTGAAAAATATGATTTGATTGTATGTAACTAAGACTCAATAGGGCGAGCCTATGAGGCTGAGCTTAGATATATGAATGAATATTAAAAACGGTTGAAAATTAAGGATCGATATTAGTATGATGAAAGACTAGAAAGAAAAATGGTCGTATTCGTATGCGTGTGTGATGGTCATCCTTCATCTTAAACATACTAGTATGTATAGGTTTAAACAGTAGGAGAATGTGTATTTGACATATATATATATATATATATATATATATATATATATATATATATATATATATATATATATATATATATATATATATTTGCTTAAAGGGGTTTCAGATTTAATCCGGTCATTAAGTTATGAATTTTATTGGAATTTTTATATGATCCAAAAATTGTACGATTATGTTTCGCTCTTGTATATCCCAACTACGCGACTATAATCTCTGCACATATCAGTTAGGAGGTTATGAGATTAGGAAGAAAAGAAAAAACGGAAGGTTGAATAGAAAAAAGAAAAAAAGAAAGAAATATATAGGAAAAAGGAAGAATGAACATAAGAAACCATAAATTATTTATTAGTGGGGATTCCAAAGTACGTCTTTCTCCTTTCTATTAATCTCCATGCCTGATTACTTCGCAATCCTTATTCCCATCTCTAATCATAGCTTTTTTTTACTTATTTACTACAATAATAATAATAATAATAATAATAATAATAATAATAATAATAATAATAATAATAAATTGTATATAATTAATTCATCTACATCCTTAGATATAGTGATCTACCTTCATTGGGATAATGATAATTAAACATAGAAGGTAATGGGAGATAAACATGTTGATGGCTATTATATTTATGATAATCGATAATGATATTTTTTTAATTATAATCAAATTCATTAATGATGTTAAAAATTACAATAGTGAGAACAATGCGTTTAAGTAAAATTCAAAAAATCAAACTGTAAAGGATCATGGATTTAAAAAATATATAGAAGATAATTTGTAAACGGCATATGTCAAGATATAAAATTATTGTAGTTAACTGATCTGAAGTTGTACACGTATATATATATATATATATATATATATATATATATATATATATATATATGTATAATGTACATGTCACATATTTTTTATTCATTTGCAATAGATTAAAATAAAATATGTCGGAGTTAGTTATATAACGGTGTATATTCTTTAATGTTTTTTATTCATAATGCACTTAGTGGTTGTGAGAGGTTGAAACTTGTCAGAGTTTATATTTGACGATTAAGAAGTTATGGTTTAGATCGCTTTAATACATTAGAGAAAACTATTGATTTTCATTTGAGACATAAAGTTAAAATAAAAGTCTCAGTTTAAGTTGATTATTAATTCCGTTTTATTTGTTTTATGTAACTCGCATTAAGTATGGTAGCATTTCTATAGCATGAGTTGATGCAAGGACAAAAACACAGCATATCCAGATAATCTTAATCTTGTCAAATATGTCATTAAAAAATGGAGGAAGACTTGATATGGGATATAATAAACTGGGATATGCCAAGTGCTAAAATCTCAGTGGATGAGGGAATTTTATAAATATTTGAAGCATTTAGAGAAATTGCTTGCAGTTTCATTGTATAGGATCAACCACTGTGGTTGATTAAACACCTATACAAATCACCAGCGTCATTGTTCATTTTTGGATTATGTAGGTATAATTTTAAAAACATATTTGTATTCAGTTTTCTCATTCGCGAGCGTGCAGTTTACTTACAAGTATATATATATATATATATATATATATATATATATATATATGTGTGTGTGTGTGTGTGTGTTTGGGTGTGTGTGTGGGTGGGTGGGTGTCTTCGTATGTGTGTGCATTGTGACTCAGAAAGTAAACACACCTGGCCCACAGATAAAGCTTTACAAACTGTGTGTATTTATAATACAGAACGCAGGTTGGAATGATAATAGTGTAACCCATAATAAAATAACACTAAACCGTTTTTAAAAACTTTTATTGAAAAAAATAAATTCAGGAGACTTGATTACGTAGTAGAGATGACATGTATTCAATGTAACCGCCATTATTCTCAGCCACTGTCACGATACGGCTCCGGAACTGGGAGCATGTCGTTTCCAGAAGCCCCGATGGAATCTCGGCGAATGATCGATGGAGGGCTAGCTTTGTTGTTGTGGCAGGTTATGTAAGGAATTTTTTCGACGTAGCACAAAACGAACTTGGTCAGCGGGTTAAGGCAAGGGAAGAAGGATGCTAGTAAGAGAAAGGGCACAAATTCGTAGCACTCCTTCTTCAGCCAACCTGTGGTCTCTGAACTTGTGAGCCGGCGCCGAGTACTGCTGCCACACCAAGTGTCTGCCAGCGTACATCTGGTTGCATCAGTGAGTTAGCATATTCTTCAGGAACATTTTGGTGTTTACATTCAAGCTTACTTCGAAAATGTCAGATTTAATTATATGACGTTCACTTGAAACATCACCCCCCCCACACACACACAAACACACCAAACGTGGCAGAAAACATCGTGGAGCTGTGCCCTTAAGCCCTGATTTGCATTTGAGGGTGATGGCAATGAGCCTGTTGTTATAACTTGGATCCGTAAAGAGCGTGCATTGCACAGCAGAGCATATACGATCTTGGTCGTTGAAGACTCTGTCACTTTTGGACATGATAGAAGGCTGCTATCGCTCCAGGGATTTTACACAAATAGCCAATTAGGGCCAATAAAGATGATTTGTAAAAATAAACCATTAAATGGATATGAAATGATGGATTTTTTTATAGGATGACAAACATACTATTCCACCTTATGGAGAGAGTTGTAGTGCGTCATGAGTTACTTTCTAGAGTGTTATCTCACGATATATTTATACTGGTAAGAGAGTTCATACATACTTCGTAAGTAAAAGCTCACAACTTGATACAAAAGTTGAGCGACACAGTAGACACTCTACAACGTCGTTGGTACACTTTACTTTAGAAATTCACAAGAATAAAATGAAAAATAAATAAGTAAAAATCCAGGTCGGCCTATTCTCTTGTATAACACAAGCGTTAATTACCGTTACACTCCCGTTTCGTCACGACTTCAAAGTCACTTGGTGGCACATGTTCCTCTAAAACGCGTATGCTTTTCTTCCGCCCAAAACCTGGTTTAATCCACCTCATTCTCGCGTTTACTTTATATGTCTATTACCATTTTGTGTCGACTCCGTTTCTCTCTGCCAACGTAGTCTTTTGTTCCCTTTTTCTTTTGCGACAATTCGCGCTTATTTCCTAATTTGCATATCCGTTGAAACGCTGCTTCTAATACAATCGCATCCGATCCATCCTGCGTCTGCTGATGATACTTGCACAGGCGCCCATACGAGCTCTGTTACAAGTAGACTTCAAAGCTTTACGTCAGATTTTTCCCCTAGTTGCATATCTTTACGACAGAATTAATCTGTCACAGTTAATAAACCGAGCCTTCACACACAAACCTTGAAATGTCTACGTTAATGTCAGAGTACATACACGGCCCAACCTCTCAAAGATATCATTTGTTACTGGCCCGACTCTTAACTGCGATGATCCAACTACCTATGAATCTATCTATCTATCTATCTATCAATCTATCTATCTATCTATCGATCTCATTTTCTCTCTCCCCCCTCTCACTGTGTATATATATATATATATATATATATATATATATATATATATATATATATGTGTGTGTGTGTGTGTGTGTGTGTGTGTGTGTTATATTATCCGTTTTAGAGGGGTTACATATTATTTACATGACGGCCTGTACATGTATTATTAAATGTTCCTTGTAGTTGACAACACACACATGTTCATTTAGAGAGGAGACAGAGTGACAGTAAGTACATGTTGAATACATTTATCTGAGAGAATGAAGTGGATGCATTGATACATACTGGAATGATTAAACACATTACCTTTTTCTCGTTGGAATGATGAACACAGAAATACGGCAATTATAAAACCATGATGATAGTTTATTCTTCGACCAGTCGGAATTGATTCTATACTTCAGGAATTCAAAGTCGTTACATGGTTCCTCCTAAGCCTCCCGCTTCCAAGAGGGTCCCCCGATTCTAACTGAGAATCTGTCTGACCCTCTCTGCTCCTCTGATTCTCTGATCTGAATCTGATTCTCCACCTTAACTTTTCGAACCCTTTCCTATATTGAGAAATCATTTCTGCCATGACGTCACACGTATGTCTGGTAAACGTGACTACAACTCACGTGGTTCAAACATGCGCGATTTGCATGTTGCGAAACCATTTCTGCCGACCAGGAAATTTCCCATTCTCTTTGTTCACAAAGGAATTAAACCTACTTGTTAATTCTCTAACCGATATTCTTATTATGCATTCTTTCTAAGAATGTTAATAGATTTTCCAGCCAAATTTTATTTATGAAATATTTTAAAAGAATTAACAATTTATCTGGACATTCCATTTAAAACCTACTGTTCTTTGAAACTTTGAAGGGCTCGATCCTCGTTTTATCTGATATTATTTTAATTTAACTAATTCTCTATTTTACTTACATTAAAAGGGGGCAGCCTCTTTCATGTAACACACACACACACACATATACATATATATATATATATATGTATATATATATATATATATATATATGATGCTTTAACTGTTGTCAGAGACCGTTCGTACACCGAGATACATCGTCTCAAAAGAAAGAAGAAAGCAGAAGAAGAAAGAAAAAAGAGGAAAGAAGAACAATTGAGCATTTTTGTACCCCTTTTTTTTTGCTCTCTTTTGACATTTTAACCGACGTTCTGACACTCGCTGGATTCGTAAGACGCTTCTCTGTAAGAATATGTGCTTTTTGAAACTTATAAGTTGATTTTAGTTGAGATTTAGATAGTTTTGTTTTGTAGGCGTATATAGGCGTGTACGGGCCATCACTATATAGAGAGTGTTACCGCCTCTCTGATATTGTTATACCAAAATCTAGACATCAAGGAATAAATTGATAGCAAGAAATAATGTATTTTATCCATAGTTACAATTGTTACAAGAATATTCGGACAAATTGAAAACCGACATCGTTTGAAAATTTTTACAGGAACAGCTTTTCATCAGACTTATTGAATAAACACAATTTTACAATGAACAATAAGGAATACATTTCCGTATAAGAAAAATAATGGCAAAATATTTTACCCACATCTCATCTTTCCAAAGTTATATATATATATATATATATATATATATATATATATATATATATATATATATATATATATATATGTGTGTGTGTGTGTAAGTATATAAAGAATTACAAATATATTTGCGAAGATAATCCAAAATAGTAAGCCTAAAATATATAAAAAAAATATAATGTCTTAATATTTATATATTAACCTTAACCAGATTCTTACTTTCAATTAGACTAAATAGGAAATAGAGCTATAATAAAAAAAAGTTTATAAAATATGTTTACAAACACTTTAGCAACAGTTAAAAACAAATTTAATTTTCAAAAAAGGAGACAGAAAATAAGTGGATTTTCCTCAATCCGCAGAGTTTTAATAGCAATGATTTGCAACGGGATGCTTTGGATGCTTTACATCTGAATACTCTACTTTTACCATTTTTTTTTGGTGGGGGATTTTACCATTTTTGTTTCTTCAACTCTTCAACCGAACATCCATTCACGTGAAATCATTTTTCATTTTTCATCATTCCCTCTGTTCCCCCTTTTTTAAAAAAAAATTAAGCACGTACGACGTATGTCTTACATTCAGTTGCATTAAATAATTTGTAGGTAAAATTTGATTCCGTATTTTCTTAATTCTTCCCCTCTGATGAGAATAAAGTATTTCTTTTGAAACTCAGAGGAATAATGACGGCCCACTTCCTTTGCTTTTTCCTGTTTGGAATTTAAATATGTGTTGCACTCTTGCCCTATACATATTTTATTAACTCTTATATATATATATATATATATATATATATATATATATATATATACATATATATATATATATATATATATATATATATATATATATATATATGGGTGGTGTGTGTGTATGTGTGTGTTTGTATTTGTGTCTATGTGTGTGTGTCTGTGTATGTATGTATTTCGAGTTTACGTAAGCAATGTGCGTTATTCAAAAATAATTAGAAGCCACTTTGTAGTAATCTAATTTGATGTATCATTAGAGTACAAGATCATTTAAAACTTTATATCTTATGAAATGACAAATCAGAACTCTACAATACCCTCATTATTTATTTAGAATATGATGAAAATTTGTTCATATCTGAATAAGTACCCGAATATTGTCAGTCAGCAAGTCTCGCTTATTAAACTATTGCTGTTTACGTTGTAATGACGATAGATAATTTTCTAAACACTGCATCTCAATGTGAAAAGCCACTTCTCCAAATTACAAGGTATTTCAGGAACGTTGAACGATAAGCCATCAGGAATCACATCCAGCATGCTCATTGTGCATGTAAGGTTTCTAAATTGTTTAAACCTGCAATTGAAGAACATATTTCAATACGGAAGAGTTATAGAATCACCAATTTCTTTAATGGTTTACTCCTATTGGTCAGTTCTCATTGTTCAAGGGCAGCATACATTCCGCAGATTTACCTGGAATGAGTTCAATACAAATATCCACAAGAAATCAAAAGCGGACAATAATGATTGCAGAGACAAATCACAGCTAAAGAAAACCATATTAACATCATTAGAACATATATTGGGACTCAGCAATGAGGAACTCTAGATTTCCGGAATGCTGTTGTAAATAATGGGCAATCTACAATTTCTCTCACTCTCTCGCAGCCATTACTCTACAACTCCACATGATACCGAACAGCCCCCCCCCTTCCGAATGTCGCTTTGCGAATAGAAGCCATACTGGACTATGTAAAAAAAACAAAGCCCCTTCTAATATTTGTGATATCATAAAAAGCCTAAACAACTCTAAGGTGTTAGCCGTGACCTCATCCCTGTTATACTATTAAAAATATACACTCTCATTGAGTTTGGCCTAAACCTTCTAACACTATACAAAAAATGTCTTACTGAATCTTGCTTTACATATTGTGTTAGAGAACAACACGGTGACACCGAGTAGAGGGAATTTATTTTCTAATTTATCCGTTTAGCTGTCTGTCTATCTGGCAAGGGATATTTGAATCGTGAGAACGCAACGTGGTTTAGCAAGCACACAGGTGCACAGGACAAGGGGTATGTGTGACAATCAATCAAACTGGGTAACCAGTAAGTTGCACAGGAAGTTGGTATAGAGGGGCCGGGTCTGACGTACGAAAGATTCCGGTTTTGAGAAGGTGAGTTAGTTGAGTCCTAGAAGCCGAGAAAGCAAGATAGGTCAAACCGGTCTCCCCATAAAGGAGCGACGATCTCAAAGGGATGCGGAGAAACGCCAAAAGTCCGAGGTCGTCGATTTCGCTCCATACTAAGGAAGACAGGAAGCCTGGGGTTAAATAACAAAATAAAAAAACATACATCGCCTTGCGTGCGTGCTTTAGTATAGCAATACCCAACTCCACAAAATAAAAGGATATGCAGCAATACAAACACGCACTTTCGAACGCTACACGAGTCAGGGGTCGTTAGATAAGGCACGCATGAATAAAATATTAAGAACACACAAGGTGTATATATATATATGTATATATATATATATATATATATATATATATATATATATATATATATATATAGGCAGAATTTCATTATTCGCGCATATTTTATTGAAAAGGGTCTTCGTTCTACTTTTTATGATCTTTCTTTCGAATTTTTCTTGTTTTCGTACAAGTATTTTTGTTGTGGCATCCAAAGTTCTTATAAAGATTTTACTAGATGATATTCGGTGTGCTCGGTCTAATAGATTTTTTATAATTGCTATTTTATATTTGTTGGGGCAATAGCTGTTAAAATTAAGAAGGCAGGAATATTTACTGGTTGGTTTTTTGTATACGGTGGAGGTAACTTTGTCGTTGTTTTCGGAGTTAATTAGTATGTCTAGAAATGATATTTTATTGTTTATATTATGTTCTATGGTAAATTTTAGATGGAAGTTTAGTTCGAGTTTTCTTTTAGTTTTGTTATTTCGTTTATATTTTTGGATCATATAAATATATCATCTACATATCGTGCATATATTGTGGGTTTTTCGATGCTACCATTAAAGATTTTATTTTCAATTGCTGACATGTAATATTCAGCAAATGTTGGTCCTAAGGAGGATCCCATGGATATTCCCTCTGTTTGTACGTAGATGTTTCCTGTAGGGTTAGTAAAAGGTACCTTACTAGTGCATAGGTACAGTAATTTTTCTAACACTTGTGTTTTTATCTTAGGGGGTGGTAATGTGTCAAGAGCTATCAAACATTAAACAAACACTAGTTAACAATAACTTTCCCAATAAAATAATCGATCAAGAAATAGCCCAATTTATTAGAAATAAAAAAACAAACCAATTAATCAAAACGAAAACACCCTAATTCCTCTATACTACAAAAATTAAATGCACTATAATTACAAACAGGACGAAATCACCATCAAAAATATAATAAAAAAGATACACAAAAATACAAAATCCTAACAACAAAATAAAACCAATAATGCATTATAAAAAATACCTAATGAAAAACCTAGTAGTAAAGAATAATAACAAAGATACAACCGATAAAATGAGTATGGACAATGTAGTTTATTTGTTTAAATGCCCCCTCGAGGACTGCTACTCGAAAAATATGAACTATATTGGCCATACATGCACTACATTGGGAAGACGTCTCACAGAACATCAGAACACCTACAGTGCTATTTGCAAACACCTCGAACAAGAATATAACATAATAAACACCACCTCCAAACAATACAAAGAACTTTTAAAAAATAACACTAAAATATTAAAAACTTGCAATAATTACCAACGACTAAAAATAGTAGAAGCATTAATAATAAAAAGTAAAAACCCAACCATTAATAAAATAAACTTTGACAACAGCAGCCGAATTCTCCACCTATTCTAACACGATAAAGGTGAAGAGCAAGGAAAAAAATCAAATTAGGTGAAACTACACATAGTAAATTAGTAATAAAACAGTAAAACGACAGAGAACAAATCAATCAATAAGTAGGATGCACGGGAAGAACAACCCTGACGATGGTCAATCAAGACCGAAAACGTTCGGTAAACTCGGGGACTTTATAAGAACTTTGGATCCCACAACAAAAATACTTGAACGGAAACAAGAAAAATTCGAAAGAAAGATCATAAAAAGAAGAACGAAGATCCTCTTCAATAAAATATGCGCGAATATATATATATATATATATATATATATATATATATATATATATATATATATATATATATATACATACATTTGTCTTCTATACAATAAGTGTTGCCAATGTTAAAGCATTCTTGTGAAGGATCTGCCTCTACGAATATCGGAAAATATCCCTCCTTATTATATTCGCTGTGTGTTAGAAGGTGTGATATTTGGGTCTTCAATAGTCCTGATATGAAGAAACGACCTCCTCTGTTTATTTGTTTTGAGATAGTTACATTTTCTGATGACATCACGCCCTATAACAGATATACGGATAAACGAATGAACACATATATTGATCCATGGCTGAAACCTTAACAACCACTCTTCAATTTGTTATAAAATTTTGAAGTAATATTTCTGCAAAAAAAAAAAAAAAAAAAAAGCCTGGGATTCTTTAATAATTGCAGGTCAATTTCGTCATAATGATTGGCATTACTAATGTTACACTACCTAACATCTAGTCGTTCAAATTCGTTGGCTTTACATTCACAGTCAACCTTCATTATAACAAATACATTGATGATATTGTCAAGACTGGAGCAAAGAGTCTGATCTCTATCTATCGTGCTATACAGCTTAATCAAGCATAGAATATCCTACAAATCCACCATTCGTTCATGCATGGAGTATGTTCTACATCTTGGCTGATGTATCTACTACTAGTCTCTCGCGCTTAGCCAGGGTTGAAAACCCGATTTTAACTTAAATAGATTCCGCAATACCAATCTACCTCAAACAACAACATTGCCGAGATGTCGCACCAATCTGCCTGTTTTCCAAGTATTTTAATAGAATATGATCCGAGGAACTCACAGCACATGCACTTACTCGACGTACATTCCCCCACACTAAATAAATAAGTAGCAATACTTCACGTGTCTATAGAGATCTCTAGATGAGGTAGATTTTTTTTTGTTGTTGTAATATATTCCCTAATTTATCTCCAATTCAGTTGCAGGGAAAACTATATTCCCTTATTTATCTCCAATTCAGTTGCAGGGAAAACTATATTCCCTTATTTATCTCCAATTCAGTTGCAGGGAAAACTATATTCCCTTATTTATCTCCAATTCAGTTGCAGGGAAAACTATATAAATAAAATAATAGATGTGTGCGTGCGTTTGTCTGTTTGCTTTTGAGTAAATATTTAAACAGATAAACACTCATAGTTTGTATCGAGTAAAACCTTTATTTCGGTGGATTATATATACATAAATATATATATATATATATATATATATATATATATATATACCCACACACACATATATATATATATATATATATATATATATATATATATATATATATATATATATATATATATCGGCAAGCGGTGGATTATATATACATAAATATATATATATATATATATATATATATATATATATATACACACACACACATATATATATATATATATATATATATATATATATATATATATATATATATATATATATATATATATATCGGCAAGCTGAAATGCAAAATGTTTATTTCAATTTGCCGATATATTTTAACTTTTTCTGCGCATGCCCAAATTGAATTCATTCTTTCAATTCGTTTAATATTCATTTTCTCTTAATAATCCCCCGGTCACTATATCGGTAGGTGACGTGGCTGTAGCACTTAATGTTTTAGCTTTTATTTTAGCTGAAAACACACTAGCGATTTTTTAATGTTTTAAATCATTGTTATGTATAAGTTACAATATAATATGCAATAAAAAAAATTGGATTTGTAGAGATGAATTTTAAATCGGATAAAATATGTATTTAAACGTATTTTATTACAGGGCAATATTTGTTTTTTAATTTTCCAATGTTTTTCTCTTAGTTTTATTTCTGACAAAATAAAGTACTTTTTTATTCTTTAAATTGATTAAATTGGAAAGATAATGCCCATTAAAGTAAAATGCGATTACATTATTTTAAAGTTCCTTGTGCTGTAAACATTTATCAAGTATTTATTTACAATTCTCTCTTTACGTAAAACTATCCGTGTGGGCGCCTATGAGAAAACCAGCAGAAGCCGAATGAAAGTTGGCTAATGAAAATTTAAGAAGCAGCAGCAGCCGTTAAGGCAATATGTAAACAAATTAGTAGTGTGCGCGAGCTTGAGTCACAAAAAAGAGGATAAAAAATACACCACGTTATCGAGAATGGAAAGAAGTTGGGCAATAGGCAAGATAAAGGTGTGAAGTCTAGGCGAGAAAGCGCTGGCGATAAGGACAGACACCTTTAAAAGGCACATTAGTGTGCAGAAAGAACTTTTGCAAGATGAGAAAAGAAGAACCACGAATGAACGCATTTCATTTGCACTTAAAATTATGCCGAGGCGGATTGCATTTGTTTAAATTTTATTTGTTTGTTGCTTTGCGATGGTGTCAGACAACATGTGGGTCCGTAACGTTTGAATTGTAAAGACATTTTTTGTAATTGCACGTTAAATTAAAAAAAAAACTGTCTACCTTTAAACTACATACCTCATTTTTTGTTGTTCGTCTTCAGATTCTTTTCTCGGTATTGTTTTTCTTGTTCTTTTTTGTTTGTTATTAGTCTCATTCTTGTACTTTTTCTCCAGATGTTTCCTTCCTTTCATATTCTTTGTCGTCCATTTATCATTGTATTCATATTGTTCTCTCTCTATTAGCATTTTTGCATCCATTTATGCTGAATTTTCCTCTTCTAATTTCAACATAAACACCTCCATCACATATTATCTATCCTTATTATTTTTAATACCCATATGCTTTTTTCTGCATCGTGTCAACGTACGCATTCGTCCTACATTATTTCCCATGTCTTCGTAATATTTGTTATCTTCAACAACAATTTTTTCATGCCCCATCTTCGACATCTTTGCATTGTATTTAATCTGTATATCCTTGTCTTTATATCTTTCATTTTTTTCTCTATTTTCTATGAATTTTACAAACTTTTTCACCAATTCTTTCTTTCTAGTTCTTTTTTTTATATTGCTCTTTAATCTGTTTTTACAACATTCAGACCACATACACGTCATTCGTCATTTTAACGGAATTGTAGTTAAATTCTTGACCAGATTATGCTAGCTCCTTGTTCTACAACATCTCATTTAATGTACGATTTAAAAATAAATTAAATATCAACAAGTAATTCCTATACGAATCAATTATGCAAGTAACAGTCAGGGGATGTCACAACCAATTCGAAAATGCAACAGGTTGCGTTTAGTCAGTTGTTCGGTATTGTGCCTATTAACATGAAGTATATATATATATATATATATATATATATATATATATATATATATATATACATATATATATACACCGAAAAAATATATATTCAGAAGATAGTTAAAATGTATGTTTAAACAATGCAAATTAGCAAGATGTTTAGAAGGTAAATTCAATTCAGTTCTACGACACAAATATGCAACATTTTTATGCGCAGAAAACAACACTAATAAATAACATATATATGTATATATATATATATATATATATATATATATATATATATATATACATATCTCCCCTCTTCGGTAGAGCACTCTCGTAAATTATCTTACTCGCTACTTAATTTAGCTGAAATAATGCGAAGCTCGCGGTTTGTTTACAAACAAACGTTTGAGCCGTCTACGAGTAGCGGACGGATGTTTATTTAAATAGACGTTCGGACAGTTTAATTTCGGCCACCGATTCCGTAGTCAGGGGGTAGGACTGCCGACTGTCATCACGACGGTTCTAGGTTCGATCCTCGGCTTGGAAGAGGTGTTAGTCTAGCGGCACTGATGAGTTGTGAAACAACGAAACAGGTCTGTATGTCGATGACTAAAATATATATATATATATATATATATATATATA